>NC_067137.1:20225202-20525202 GCF_903995435.1 Acomys russatus
TCTGGCGAACCAATAAAAGTGTTATGTGGAAAAGGCGAGTGGCAGCCAAAGTATCAAGGTCCACAGCTATTCGTCCTGAGCCCAGGACAGAGGGTAGCATAGGAACCAGTGATTTGTGAAGGGAGGATAAAGGGACAAAGAGGGAAAATCCAACACAGAGCTAGAGGGAGAGGATAAGGAGAAGGCAGGAGAGGGAGCTAGGAAAGGCTATGCCTCTTGCACTCAAGCTTAGACAGGTTGAGACCTGGCTGGAAACTGGGTCATTTACATGGCTAAGGAAGCTTTCAGGGAAAGCAGTCTTTCCTTCGACTCAAGCCTAGGCTAAGAACAGGGTGTAGCTCCTGAACCCAGTCTGCCTCTGATTTTCTTCTGGCTCCAAAGACTAGAAAAGACTGTCCTCTGTTGCTTCTACAGGTCATCAAGCTTGAAAGGTCACAAGCATAGGTGTGGGAGCAGCCTTGGCAGGAACAGCCAAGCCTCTGCAGAGAGGAGGTGGGTATTGTCACAGGCTGTGGGAAACAGCTTCCTCATCCAGGGTCTGAGGAAAGAGCCCCAGAGGTCTATGCTTAGGTCTCCACAGGCTCTGTGGGCTGTTACACACAAAGTACGACAGTGTTGGGAGATGCTTCTGGGGGCCTCCATGACACAGCTGCCACCATACAAAGGAAAGGGGTGGCTATTGCACCTCCCATTTGGGGACCAATGGGCTGCATTTCACAGCAGGCATGAAGTAAGAAGCTTGCCACATTCTTTCTGAGCAGGAAGTCCAGCTAAGATTTTATGGTGAAGTGTCATCTGCTTGATAGTTTCAGGACAGAATCAGAAGCACAGATCTCTGAGAGCTGGCTGCTAGCAAGCATACAGGAAAGGGAAGGAGGGAGGAAGCCAGCCGAGCAAACGGTCTCTCCATCTCTGCCTTCTCAATTCTTACGGCCCAACTATCAACAAAGAGGACTTGTCTTCTGGCATCAAACGCTCATGGGGAGACTACATTTCCCTTTGAACTCAGTCCTCGAGGGACTACTATAGGGACAAGGACTCTTGCTTTTAGGAGTAAAAATATGTCATGAGATGAGAGAAGACAAAGGCATCATCAGTAAGCCAGGGGAAAAAAAGCTCAATTATTTTCCTAGAGGTACTATCTTAATGTAGGATCATGTGGGTGAGGCTTTCTAAAACATTTTCTCCCTACTTTGTTTGTTTGTTTGTTTGTTTTTCCTGATATGATGGCTTTCGAATGTTTTTAATTGCACATTCAATCAGTAAACTTATTTGTCTATTCATGCCTATTTGTTGATAGTTACAGAAAGCGTACTGTCTGTTGTGTTTCTTGTGAAGGTTCTAATAGAGTGTGTCCCCAAAGCCAGACAAGATTCATTTCACGGATTAGTAAACTAAGACCTAACAGAAGGGCCTTACCTAGGTCTGATGGCCAGAACTTGTAGGGATGGTTTAAAGTTCCCTTTGAGTCAGGCCAGTGGGACCTTCCTTCCGGCTCTCCCGCTCACCAACCTGTCTCCCATGGGTGGTCTAAGCCCCATCCCCCAAGTGGCTGCATTCTTCCTTCTGTGTTTCAACTGTCCTTCCTTCCCACCCATCTCGGTTTGAGAATGGACTGTTTGTGTTCCTTTCTGGTGCTTTCCACACTGGTCCTGCTTTGCTCGTTTTCCATTGCCTCCCACAGCCCAGGCTGAGCTGCAGTATGAGAGTTCTGCAACCGCAGGCATGGGCTTCACAAACCCCGTCCATTTCCCCACACTCCATTAAGCACAGATGATACACAGTCCATTCGCAGGCCTCACCGTGCCCAGGGGTTAATGTATTCTGAAATTTATTTGTAAAAAGAAAATGTGTCCTTCAGTGAGATGTGACTCACTCTGAGTGACCACCCCTGACAGGGAGGACAAGGTATTTGAGCCTCCAGGATGAGCATGAGACATGAGTGAGAGAGATCTGCTTCCCTGGTTTTGTAAAATCACCAAGTCCCAGAAACAGAGTAAAGAGAAGCCATGGAGAGGACCTGAAAACAAAGAAAAATCCAGGAAAGGTAGGTGAGAAATCAGTAGCCAGTGTGTCAGAAGTGAGGTGGGGTCAGGTGGGGATGGAGTTGGCATGGGAGCGGGGTTATCTGGGAAATCTCACTGTTGAAAGCCAATCACTTCTCTCTTGGTCTTGGTCTCGGTCTCTGTCTCTCTGTCTCTGTCTCTGTGTGTGTGTGTGTGCGTGCGTGCGTGCGTGCGTGCGTGCGTGCGTGCGTGCGTGTGTGTGTGTGTGTGTGTGTGTGTGTGTCTGTGTGTGTGTGTCGGAGTGTGTGTGTGACTGCATGTGCGTGGGTCTATGTATGTGTGTGTGTGTGTGTGTGTGTGTGTGTGTCTAGTGCCACGGCTGGAGTTACTGTTTAACCAAGGTGGGGCTGCAGTGCTTGCTCTACCCATATAAGGAAGCACCTGAGAGGGAGAAGTAAGCAGAGCCTGGCATCACCAGTTCCCTTATATTTCCTCCAAGGCAACAGTACTCTTCACTGTCCCCTCTGCCATTCTCCAGCCCTCAAGACTGCTACTGCTCAGCCTGTGCGGCGGACTCATCCGGGTGGGCTTCCTGCAGGAATACTGCCCATGGTACTATTCTACTACCCATCTGCAGAGGACACAGGTGAGGTGCAAGCGATGATCTCGGGTGCTGGAGCCTTCCCAGAAGAAAACCTAGCTTGTGATGCTAGTTCCGGGTCCTGCCCCAGGGCTGTGATGCAGGATGCAGGGGCCCTGAAAACCAGGCCTTTCCTATGTACCAGGTCCAAGGAGATGGATGCTTGGAAGATTCAGGGGGGGATTAAATTGTGGTAAGATATACTACATTTAAAAAATCTATTTTCAATTTTTAAAAAGTTTTGGAGACAAACACAAGTTGATTTTTATAGACAAGGTTATCACACTTTTGCCCCAGTTTATGAAGAGTGAGGGTCTTGGTTATTTAGTCACCTTTGCTTTTGGTTCATTCAGGATCATACCCTTGAGGTCATTGCTGGACATAAAAGAACACTTAGATGAAAAAAAGAAAAGAACACTCAGATTACAAGAATCATGACCTTTCTTTAAATCTTTCTTCTCTTTTTGTCTAGGCAGGCATAAATGTATATATGTGCTTGTGTGTGTGTGTGTGTGTGTGTGTGTGTGTGTGTGTGTGTGTGTGTGTGTGTGTGAAGTTCAAAGGTCAACAACCTTGGTGTCATTTCTCACATATTGTCTACCTTATTTATTTACATGTATTGTGTATGTGTGTATGTGCGTGTGTGTGTGTATATGCATGTGAGCATGTGTGCATGTTTGCATGTATACAAAGGCCAGGGACCAGCCTTGGGTGCTGCTTCAGGAGATACCTATTTTGTTTTGTGAATCAGGGTCATTGTGACTCAAGGTTCAATGCTTCTGCCAGACCAGCTGGCCAGTGAGCCCCAGGGACCTGCCTGTGTGCCTCTTTATAATCTCTGCTGGGACAGGTGTATGCCACTGTGCCCAACTTTCTACATAGGTGCTGAGAACCAACATTGGTTCCTCATGCTTTTGTGCCAAGCACCTTACTGATTGAGCAATATACCCAGCCCAGTAATCATGCCTTCTGTGTCCACTGATGAAGAGTTGTGACAGAGCAGGTATTCAACATATATCACCAAAGGAAAGCATGGAGCCCAGACATTGTTTTCTTATAATATGATATAATAGCTACAGGAATGAAATTGAAAACTATATGAGCTCAACACAAAAGGAAGGTCACTATCACTGCAGAGGTTCAGGCAGCCTCCTTAACCTCTTGCTATGGCACAGTCACATGAGTGCCTCTGTGGTTGCTGAAGTTATCCTGTCTTTGAGACAGTGATGCTGTTGTCAGGGAGATGCTTCCAGCTGGATAGGTCAATCTCAAGCTCCCCAGATTAGAACAAAGGCAGATTTCCTTTTGTGCTTGGAACGGGGGTCACAAATGACTGGTAGACCTCTGTCTGTTCCCCATGAGGCATTAGCTGGATCTTTAGCCAGGATACTCTCTTGAATATAACCTACTGTGTACTCCGCTGAACCACACAGCTCTCTCTGGGGAGGGGAGGCATGGTAACTACACAGCGCCTTGTTTATTACTATGCGAACTGATGAGCTATTATCCTGCACTTCTTGTATAATGGGCAAGTGTGATAAGTAACGTGATTTCCTTATTCTCAGTTTGTAGATGGTAAAAGTGACTGCTAAGCTCTTACTAAATGCAGATGCCAGAACTAGAGTTTTGTTGCACCTTGTTCTGCTCCCTGGTTCCTTGATTGCGTTTAGTGACCCTCTTAAACAAACACCTGAGAAGAGAAGGTGCTGCGAGGAACGCACAATGGGACGGCCTCCTCCTTAGCATTGAGAGCAAACTTGGTATTCTTTCCTACCTTATCTGTTGGAAGTGTCCCAGTTTCCTCTTCACTAAGATGTGGCAGCCATGGCCCCGTCTTCTTGAGGTTGAAAGGTCAAATGAGGTTGTAAGTGCAAAGGACTTTTAGCAGTATATGGAGCGTGGTAGTTGCTCAAGAAATTTGAGTCCTTGTTAGTGATGACACTTTATCTGGGGCTCCCTGTTAAGTGGCTGCTGGCAAAGATTAAGGGCTATGGTACTGACATATTCGGAGCTGCCACCCTGGGGTAGCAAGAGTGAAGGCAATGGGAACTAACCAGGGAATGCTGGGAAACAATGGAAAGTCAGTCATTTGGCCTCTCTTTACAGAGAGATGAGGCCCAGACATTTATCCATGGACTGGCTGTAATCCTGGCTTTCCTTGCCTAGAGACAAGAGAAGGTCATTCTAGCTCCCTCACTTTGCTTGTTCAGATGAACTTACTCTCCTGCAGCCCTGGCTGGGTTTTCTGGTTCCTTGCCCCACACTGAGAAACCTGTATCTAATCTTTGAGGGTTGGCTCCTCGCCTGACACCTGAGGCAGTTGGAAGGGGTACTTCCTTGTCTGAGGTATAGAAAGGGCACCAAGAGGCTGAGTATCTTAGTTTCCTTTCTGTTGCTGTGGGAGACTACTCGAGCACACGCAGTGTAAGGCGGGAAAGGAGTCGTTTCAGAGCACAGTTCAAGGTTATAGTCCACCAGCGGGGAAGAAGTCACAGAGCAGGAAGCTGAGGCAATGACACTCACATTCCCTCTACAGCTGAAAGATGAGAGCAGTGAATACTGCATGTTAGTACTTAGCTTATGCCCAGGGCCTTCTCCTGAGGAAATAGTTTCACCTGCAGTGGGTGGGTCTTCTTGTTTTTTTTTTGTTTGTTTGTTTGTTTTTGTTTTTGTTTGTTTTTTTAAAATATTTTTATTTAATTAATTTATTCAGATTACAGCTCAATTGTTATCCCATCACTTGTATCCTCCCATTCCTCCCTCTGTCCAGCTTTCACCCTATTCTCCTCCCCTAGGTCTTCTTACTTGAATTAGCATAGTAAGTTAATCCCTCATAGGCATACCCAATGGCCCATCTCTCAGGTGGCTCTCACCTCTGTCAACATTACAGTAAACAACCATTCTCGGGCCTTGATCTTTTTCTGCCTCATCCCTAAATTCTCAAGGCATTTTACTATGCTCCTTTTTTTTTTCTTTTGCATAAATTTTGTTTGTTTGTTTGTTTGAGTAAATATTCTTTGATATAGTGAGAAATCAAGCAATATGTAAAAAAGTTCACCAACCTACAAAGCTGTCTCCCAGTAAACAGCCAGGAAAGTTAGGTGAGGCCTGGTTCTGCATCTTAATGATGAAGACAGTCAAATGTGGAGTGTGTGCTGGGCCTTCTAGCCTTCTGTGACTGTGGTACATTCAGAAGCAGCTGTGGGCCAATTCATCGAGCTCCTGCACTGCCTCGGAGACAGTCCAATTGTTCTCATTTGTTTAAGTCTATATTTATTGCTTATATCCAGTAATGGATCCAAGTTCTTAAAGAGCTGGTATTAAGTTTGTCCCACTGTCTCCCCATCTGGTGGAGTCGTACATGAGAAGAATATTGTTTAAGTTTACAAATGTCTGCCAACCAGCTAAACTGGGGCATTGAATCCAGCTCTGAAACCCTCAGTGTCCTTGAAACGCTTAAAGATGCCATCTCTTGGGAGAATAGTCCGGGGATATCTGAACCTACTGATCCTAGATGTTTTAGTGACTGCTGGCCACGTGGACCATCTCAGGGCTGGCCCTGGTCTAGTACCAGCATCTCCCTTGGACCTGTGCATGAACCCTGCCTGCCCACTCAGTAAGGTTGCTCTCCCCAAATGGGCACAGAGCCCCCAGGGGCTCCCTTCCAACCCCAGTTATCTTGAAAGGTGGTTCAGGCAACAGGAGAGGCCATGAGAGCATCCCATCTCCACTTGGGGAGAAGCATTAATGCCTAACCATCCTCCTGGGACTTGTCCTATCCATATCCGCCCCCACTTCCCTATCAACAGGCTCTTAAACCATTCCTTTCTTTCTATTATTGTCTTTCCTGCTTACCCACAATCCTTCTGGAAAGTGACCTGGCCCCGCTTGGAAATCTAACAGCTGGGGAGTAGGAATGGATGAAGAAAGGCACACAAGTTGTTTTGGAGGCTTGGCCACCTTTCCAAATTTGCTTGTCTCTGCCTCCCTCCCTCACTAACACAGCCACACATGTGCACACATAGATTGATGCTCTAGGTCCATTTTCTTTCATAATGCTTTGACACTCTTAATATAGTTTTGTTTTCTGAAGACTAGTTTTCCAATTGATCCACACCCTGTCCCTGATACTCTGTCCCTGACCCCAAGGGGTGTGACCTTATCTACTTGGAAAAGTGGCTCAGAACCTGGAGCCATCGTTAAGTGGCCCAGATTGCTTCTCATGAAAAGGGAGTGATCCCCTTGGTCAGAGTGTTCCTTGGCTGTTGGCATTGTGTAACTCCTCCTCTTTCTCCCCACCACACCCACACCATGTTGGGAGGAGCCTCTGACAGAGTCAGAGTTGGGCTGGGCTTCCAGTCCGTGGCTCTGCCACACTTGTGAGACTAACACTGGCCTCCAATGCCCAGAATAGCCAGGCCACACGTTTGGTGTCTCAAGACAACTGGAAAGAGTTCCCCACCTTCGAGCTCCACTGGCCTTTCTCCTCCCTCATGTTGAGGCCAGAAGCAGAGATAGAGGGGTGGGGAGGATCCTTCAAGAGCTTTGTCTAGGGCTAGGTCACAGCAAACGCATCTGTTTTCTGGGCTGTGCTTGAATGCTCACTGTGGAGAGATGGGAGAATCCTGGGGTTGCACAGTTCAGCACTGTGGGCTACTAGACTACAGGAGAATGCCCTCCCAGTCAGATTCTGCCACTCCCTGCACCTTGCCACTGCATGCCTTAGGTCTCTTCTCCATAGGCCCAGTTCCCACTGAGTGGATTTCCCTGGCTTCCTTTTTTCTTTGGGCTCTTTCCATCTGCGTCTCCGTACCTCTTTTTCTCTGTGTTCTCCCTGCCTTTGTCTGCCTCTCTCATCTATCTTTACTTTGTTTCACGTGAAGGAAAGACTAAGAAGAAAGGCCAAAGCATGATCACTTACGAATAAATAGATTAGATTAACTGGGTGACGGTGGCTCACACCTGTAATCCCAGAACTCAGTGAGGCAGAGGCAGGTGGATCTCTGTGATTTCAAGGCCAGCTTGGTCTACAAAGTGATAGCCAAAGCTATACAGAGAAACCCTGTTTTGAAAAAACAAAATGAAACAAAAAGAATAGATGGATTGTGTAAATATGACCTTGATTTCTATTTTTTAAAAAGGTGTTGTTGTTTTAAGAATGGGAATGGAAAAAATTAAAATAAAAAAAGAAAGAAAGGGAAGGGAAACAAGATTCTGAACATGGTGTTGTCTGATTTAGCCTTTGGGAAGAGATGGGGGAGGGGTGGGGTGGCCAAACCATTCCTGGGGAACTTTGTTCTGAAACAGAAGCTTATTATGATCTGGTATTTGAGCTTAGTACGTGCCCAGCACCAGCTTCCTAAATCTTGGCCTATATCAACTTCTACACAGTGTCGCTAGAATGTAGCCACCTGTAGAATCCAGTTTTCGAGGTATCTTTCCTAATGGAGTGATATCTATCAAAGACCTCTGAAGAAAGGAGAGGCACCAAGACACATTTCCCTTTCTTGTGGGTGTTGGGACACAAACTTACTTAAATACAGCCTTGCTGTCCACTAATACTTAGCATGGGAGGATGGGAGAACTCAATCTTACTGTCCACTAATATTTCTGGTACAGAAGAGTCCACACATGTTCTTAGCACCACAAATATAGAACATACATCCAAAGGTGGAAGTAAGACACTTAGGAGATGAAGTCCAACTTGCTTAGTCTTCCAAAGGGAGAAACTGATCTAGAGGAAGCAATGCTGTGTCTGAGATGAGAGAAAATGCATAGATCCTTTCTGTTCTGTCACCTGGGGTTTCCAGACATGTCCCCATCAGCAAAGATCTATGAGCTCCCTGAGGCTGGGAGGATGGAAAGCTGGGAGGTTGGTAGAGAGGGAGGAAAGGAGGGTGGGAGAGTGAGAGAATGGGAGGCTGGGAGATGGGAGGGTGGGAGAATAAGAAGACCAGAGGATAGGAGGATAAAAAGAAGGGAGGCTGGAAGGATGGGAGGTCAGGAGGATGAGAGGATGGCAAGATGAGAGGCTGGGAGAATGGGTTCATGTATTAGAGCAGTGGCAAAGAGGGTGGTGTGGCTGCTGACCCACAGAAGGTATCTTGCTTGCAAGCCGAGTTGTCAGTCTCCTTGGCAGCGAGCACTGAGGCTAAACCTAGCCCCTGGCAGGCAATGGGTAGTTCCATTCTGAGCACTCACTTCTCTGGCACCTGCTACAGAGGTGAGATGCTTCACTGCTTCTAAATCAGAGCGTGGTTTCTTTCATGTGCCCCTCTGCCGTGGCCAGCTAGTGGATTAGAGATTATCTCTCTGAGGATGTAAGGTACCTGCTTACTGCCATCCCTTTCAGCCCTGATTAAGCCACCAGGCACCGAGTGTTACTTGCAGGCCAGACTTGCAGCCTTGAAGGCAGGGGTAGCGCAAAAGTCCACGAGTGTTGCCCAACTCCTGATGCTTGACTTTGAGCCTCAGTTTCCTCCTCTGCAAATGGAACCCACTATGATTTTCATGCTAAGAAATCCTCCTTGTCATCTTGCCTGGATCTGTAATAAGCTAAGAGATGCTAAGATCCTGGGCATACCTGTAAAGGATTATCTTGGTCACGCTAATTGATGCAGGAAGGCCTGTTTCAACCGTGGGTGGCACCATTCCCTAGCAAGGTGTTCCTGCTCTGTATAAGAATGGAGAAAGCTAGATCTGGGTAGGGGTTTAAAGTTTACCGCCTGTATTGTCCTTGGCTGGTGCCTTAGTTTGAGCGGGACCCCTGGGCCCAAATCTGCCTATCATAATGTTCTACTTATAGGTTTCTAGGACCCTGTGGATCCTTCTACCTTGCTATTCTTCTCTCATTTAGAGTCCCAATAGGATATCCTAGCCAATGGTCAGAACATTCTCCACAGTTGAGTGGAGAGTGGGATATGACTTTCTCATGTACTCTGGTGCCTCACATTTGACCATGTCCCCTGGAGGGGGAGACCTGGTGGCACTCAGAGGAAGGACAGCAGGTTACCAAGAAGAGACTTGATACCCTATGAGCATATACAGGAGGAGGTAATCCCCCTCAGGAACAGTCATAGGGGAGGGGAAATAATGGGAAAATGGGAGGGAGGGAAGAATGGAAGGATACAAGGGATGGGATAAACATTGAGATGTAACAAGAATAAATTAATAAAACAAATTTAAAAAAAAAATCTTTAAATGCCTAAAAAAAAAAAAGAATGGAGAAAGCAAACTAAGCAGTGCATGTTCCCCTCTACTCCCAGATAGTGGATGCAATAACACCCACTACTGCAAGTCCTCTGTTGCTTTGACCTCCCCGCTGTGAGCTCAGACAGGCCCCTTCTCTCAAGTTGCTTTTGTCAAAGTATGTGCACAGCAGCAGGACAAGAAACTACAAGAGTCTTCCTCTGAGATCTTGCCTTTCGGGGAGGCATGAGCCCCACCCCTGGCTTTTAGTCTACAAAGGGCTGGCAATAACTCCCTGAGGTGTCTGAGGCATGCGCATCACTCATGGTTAACATTCACCTAGAAGTTTGGGTCCTTCTTCATGACCTGTCATCGGTGTTCATTCTCACACTGGCACCGTTTTCCTCAAGCTCTCCTTGAGAGAACAGTCGTGTGGCCTTCATAACAGCAGCTGAGCCTACATACAAGGGCCTCTTCCTCCTATCTCCCTCTCCCTCGCTTCTCTTTCCATTTCCCTTTGCTGCGGTTTTCTCTCCTTCCTCCTTCCCTCCTTGCTCTTTCCCATCTCTCTCTGCCCCTAGATCCCCCTCTCCTTTGCCTCATCTGACTGGTCTCTCTCCCCCCACATCCCTCCCTCTTTTTTCCTCCCTAAAGCCCTGAGGTGTGTCAAGGTGGCATATAGCTGGAAGTGGTTTGCGCGGGAGTGTTTCTCCGCCAGAGAGCAGTTAAGTGCCTTATTTTCTTCACTCGGGTGACTAAATTATTCTCCATGTGTTAAACAGTGTAATTAAACACATACACATGAGAGTGAGTGGGAGCCCCCTTCCCCCACCCTTTCTTGTTCCTTGTCAGCAGAGAGAGTGTCAGCCCAGCCTTCAAGCTCTGTTAGTTTTAATTTGAGTTGTGGAATTAGTAATGGGTTTTGCTGTAACACTGTTGTGGGAAATAGATCGCTCCTAGTGCAGGGTTTGGGCACCATTTCAAATGAGTATTTGTTAAGGGGAAAGCCGTCCCTTGTCCTGTTCTGCTACATTACATCAGATTTATTTCCATTGTTCTGAAAAACACCAGCCAGGAGAGGGTTGTGTGCATCACTCCTGGGCACGCAACAATTGAACACCACTTCCTGCTTCTTAGCTGACTTGAAAAAAAAAATGCAAACTAACTAACCCACCCTTTATGGCTGGAATATTCCAACTGCTTCCTGTAGGCAGGAACACCAGGGCAGCCCAGGCACCTGTCACTGTGAGGCCGGAGGGACCTGCTTTTCTGGGCCTGTCACTGGCAGAAAGTGACTGAGTGAGGTGGTGGGAGGAAAATTGGATGCTGGAAAGAAAATAAATGAGTGAAGAGAGCCCAGCAGGCCAGAGTTGAAAGAGATCTGCGGGCTGCGAGGATTCCTCTGCATCCGTTTGCCACTATCCTCCTCTGCTGGATGAGTCCCACTGAAGTCCTGTCATGTTCTTCCTTGTTCCATAGTGTTTTCTGTCTTCAGCAGCTCTTTTCCTTGGTGCTGTCCAATCAGGCAGCCACTAGTTGCACGTAGATGGGCACAGTTGAATGCAATTTAAATGTAAATGAAATAAAACGGAATCAAATTAAAAGTCCGTCACTTGCCTTACAGTAAGAGCTCAAGGGCCACGTGTAACCTGTGAGGCCTGTGTTGCCTGTGATGGCATATTAGTCAGAGTTCTCTCTAGGGTACCAGAACCAAGAGAATGAATATATTAAAATCAGGCCTAAGTGGCCTGGCTTACATGATATGACCAGAATAGTCCAACAGTGGCTAGCTCACAGCAGAGATCTCAAGAACCCAATAGCTTCTTAGGGCCCTGAGACAGCCAACCCTATGCCCTTCCAGAACAGGTATGTTCTGGAAGGCTTGGGAACCAGGATGCAGGGCCTGGGAACAGTGCCAGCTGTGGGCCTTTTCTCCCAGGAGACTGACTATGGTCTCTAAGCTTCCTGCCTGCTTGGCTGGGTGACCTCCATCCTGTATGACTTGTTTGTACACATGCACTAAAGCCACCCCTTGCTCCAGGTGACTGTAACTAACCAAATGTCAAAAAGCCTGCCTGCAAGTGAAGGACTGCCTCTCTAGCCAACTTGCACTCCTGCTTGGGCACAGAAGAGAGAGAGCAGCAACGGACCACTTGGAATGTAGCCCCTGGGACTGATGCCACACATCCACCTCCCCAGTGGGCCAAGAGCAGCTTAACATACAGGACCAGAGCCATTTCATCTAGTGCAACACATTGCCTTAGACATGGTGCAGACCCTAAATACAGTTTTGTTCCCTTTAACCCAGAAGTGAGACGTTCAAACTATTTTCAAAATGAAGTCCAGCTAAGACAGATCCTGCTCACATTGAACATGCGCAGCAGTGAGCCTTCATATGCAAAGACAGCTTTGCAAGCGCGCGGGTCACGCTTCGTCCTGCTAGTTGTGAGGTCACTTAGAGCTTTGATTCCATCTGCTCTTGGGATGTGCTTCTCTTTTATTTCCATTATTAAACATAGTGAGGAAGCTGCAAAGGCTTTTCATTTAGCTCTCAACACTTCTTTGGTGGCTGAGGGGAAAATGCTGAACAGAGCAGGGCAAGGGATGTAGTGCACTGACCATTACAGTATAGTGATTCCAAGGTAATCCTCACGTACTGGTCTGTATCTCTGGACCAGACTTTGAACTATGACTTCTGTTTACTGTGCCACGTTCTGCCTCACTGTGCTGTACTGCCCGCTGCTCCTGTATGGCAGACTGCACAGTCTGACCAAGGTAGTCTTCTCTTAACCCTTTACATGTACTGAGTAAGAGGATATTGTTATCAAACAACATTTTTTTTCAAAAAAGACAAGAATATTCTCTCTCTCTGTCTCTCTGTGTGTCTCTCTCTCTGTCTCTCTCTCTCTGTCTCTCTCTCTGTGTCTCTCTCTCTGTCTCTCTGTGTGTCTCTCTCTCTGTCTCTCTCTCTGTCTCTCTGTGTCTCTCTCTCTCTGTCTGTCTCTCTCTGTCTCTCTCTCTGTCTCTCTGTGTCTCTCTCTCTCTGTCTGTCTCTCTCTGTCTCTCTCTCTGTCTCTCTCTGTCTCTCTCTCTGTCTCTGTCTCTCTCTGTCTCTGTCTCTCTGTCTCTCTCTGTCTCTCTCTCTGTCTCTCTCTCTCTGTCTCTGTCTCTCTCTGTCTCTGTCTCTGTCTCTCACACACACACACACACACACACACACATTCATATTCTCTCTCTCTCTCTCTCTCTCTCACACACACACACACACACACACACACACACACCCCTTCCTCCACCATTATTTACTAAATGCTCAAAATGTCCCTTGAGTCTATTTCACTATTTTTTCTGTGTCAGGCTTTTTAAAGATGCCATAGAGCTATAAAAAAAAAAAAAAAAAAAAAAAAAAAAAAAAAAGTCCTTAAATAAGAAAATTTGTAGTGTTAATTACAAATCAACTTAAAAAAATAAAGATAGAAAGCTCACACAGTTTCTTATACTAAATACCCCAAACTGTTAATATTTGGCTCAGTTTATGAAAATAAAGCTGCTATTTTACTATGTTTGCATATACTAGAAGATAGTCATGCTCTTTAAATGACACTGTGAAAGAAGATAAAGCCACAGGCTGGCTGAAGATGCTTGCGACATATATGCCCAATCAAAGATGAATAACCCAAGAAGATAAAGAAGTTCTACAAATCAATGAGAGAAGGGCAAGCCAGTAGATAAATGTGCCTACGATATGAATATTCATTTCTCAAGGGAGGGAGCACGAATGGAGAAGAAAGTATTGAAAAATGCTCAATCTTACCACTAATCAGGGAAACAAATTAAGACCACAAGGAGTTGCTGTTTGCTCACACTGGACGGATACTAATGAGAAACTTGCCAATACCCAGAATCACTGAGGACATAGCAATGGAGGCGCTTGCTCCCTCGGAAAATAGTGTAGCTGACTTAGAGCGCATGTGTGCATGGTCTGTACTCAAAACTTCCACTCCGAGAGGTCCCACCCGGAGACACTTGGGAGGAGGTAGGCCCGAGCCGACTAAAACAGTCTCCCCTCAGCAGAGGACATGCACAGAGAAGGCTAGACTCAGCCTGATTCATAGATGTTAAGGTCAGAGGAAGGGGAAGTACCATGCCCCCCACTTCCTGAAGGCTGGCCCATTAGCTTACCCAGTTTCCTAGTCTCTGCCCATTCTGCCATTGCTCGACCTCCCCTATGTTATTTTTCTTGCCCCAGGAGAGTCCCAGCTTCCAGGCAGACTTTTACCTGAGTATCAGGTAGGTTTTCATCTCTTTCATTTTCTCTTCCTCATACCAGTGCTGTTGAGTCTTCTCTTGTTTTTGTGCTTCTTACAACGTGAGGCAAGTAAGGGAGAGAAGAAAGGAATGAAACAGCAAAGCCCTCTCCAAAATGACAAGTGGGAAAATGGACCGGTCCTTTCTGGGACTCATAATAGTGACGTATTGTCAAGTTCCAATCCCCAAAGGGGGAGACATGGTAGCTGTATGCTGCAAGTGAGTGTGCACAAGTGTGCCTGTGCACTAGCTAAAGGGACTTCCCGTCTGTCCTTTCTGTTACCCATCAAGATTCTCCCCCAGAGGTGGACAGGAAGCCCCACCCTGACTGAGGAGCCACCGGCAATTGACAGCGGCTAGGTGAGATCAAGTCAGTTGTCATTAAGGCTGTGACCTCTGGTCAGTCAACCATGATGCAAGAGGTAGCCCTACCCCCCCCCCATTGGGCATGGACAGCACACATCGAAGGTAGCCCTATACCCGAGTGGGCCTGGGCAGCACAAACTGGACTCAGTGGATTTAAAAAGAAAAAAAAAAAATGAGGCCAGGAAATTGAGTGAGTAGGAAGATAGAGGTTGATCTGGGAGCAGATGGGAGGTGAAAGTGATCAAAATATAGTGCATATAATCAAAATACTGTTTTAACGATATGGGATTAAAAAAAGAAGAAAATTCTTCCCCAGAGTGTCCTACCTTCTCCGGAAGCAGCCCTCCATCTGCCACTGCAACACTAGACAGCCCAGTGAATGTGCAAGCTGTAGAGAACAAACAGCAGGAGAGGTGTGACCCCCTCCCAGCATGCCTCAGGCCCTGGTGACCCTAGCCTGCCCTTGAGTACAAGCTCCTTGTCTTGGAAGATGTCAGGCCACTTCATAGTCCATGCATCCTCAAACGCTGATGGCCATCGTACAAATAACGATTGCCCACTGAGCGCTTTTTATTTACCAGTTATGGTGCTAATGCAGTGTGCAAGCACAGTTTTTTCAGAGTCCAAGGATGACCCTATTATGTATGTAACACAACCTCCATTTTACAAATCAGGGTGGCGACTCTTGAGTGGGCCTGCCTAAAGTCTGGCCAACCAGTGGGCTGATAATGGGTGGTGGAGGCCCTCTAGAATGAGCCAGGGACTCAGCCCCCCCCCCCCCCCCCACACCCCGCACCTGTAAGACCTTTGAATGACTCTGACAGAGAAATGAAACTAAATCCTTTAAACTTTAATTTTTTACATGCAATTATGCGCTCCTTACCAGCGATTCCCATAATTGTGTTATTAAGGGTAACTACAGTGTGGTTTTTATAAGCTAAAATTAGGTCATTGCTAGAGTTTTCACATACTCCAGTTCAATATTTGATGGAGAAGCTGGAGGCTGGGTGATGCTGTGTTGGTTCTCCAGTCCCTGAGCATGCACAGAGTTGGCAAACCCACAATTTCCTAACTCTTCATTACCAGGTGTCACTGCCGTTGTCTTGAATTGACAAGCAATTTCTATCACTGTTTTTCTGCTCTTGAATGATAGCTTGCTGTTACTCTGGCTCTGTCACTATTATTTAATTTGTTGTGGGTTGTCTGTATAACCACATTGCAGATGGTGAAGCACACAGAACATTTTGGTCTGCTGTTTTTCCAAAAATTAAATTCAACTTATATCACTCGAGGTGAAAATAAATCAGATTGCCCATATTTAACCATTGTATTATCTTAGGTTAAACTATATATATATATATATATATATATATATATATATATATATATATATACATATATATATATGTATGACTATATTTAACTACTTTTGATCCATAACAATGGTAGTTTTATCGTGCTCACTCTAATAATCGCAATGTAAATTATTCATACCTTATTTGGGAGAAAATTATAAGTACAATTCCCCTCTGAATGTGCTCATACAATGACACTTAACTGGTGATATTCTGCCTGTGAATTTGTGCTATCTCGGTAATTTTCCACGTACCACTACCAAGTAACTGCAAGATAATTGCGAAGTTATTTTAAGTTTGCATATGTTTTTCTAAAATTCACAAGTCTTGGCTGTCAGTTTGTGCTCTTCCCGTATAAGTTAACTCCCCATGTTTCCTCGCTTTTCCTCACTTGATTTCTTCACTGTGAAGCAGAGAGGGCAGGAAATATGGACATTGGGACCTTGTATGACACCTCAATAGATCTTGGCCAAAGAAGCTTCTAGGACTTTAAAACCCACAAGGGGCTTTCATGTCCCACTAATAAGGTGACTTTGTGACTGTGACCCAGGGTAGCTTCATAGATAGAGGATGAAATGTCTATGTTGTGGTATTGCATTAGTTACACCTGTGTGACGTCTTGGGCAAGAATCCTACGCCTTTACTGACACTGTTTTAAAGAAGTTAGACACTGGAATTTAATGAACCCCTACTGTATACCAGCTTCCCAGTTGGGTCAAATCTTATTTAATATCATCACCAACCCTATAGTTGTGGTACAATCAACCCATAAGGTAGAGAGATTGGTTCATAGACATGGACGCTTGCGCAGTATTGTAGATCCAGGACATAGGTGGTAAAAGAACAACGCCAACTTTAAAACTGACGTGAACTTTCACCGGAGTACCTCCCTCTCCTCCTTGTTAAACTCATCATATAATCTTACAGGTTCTACCTATAAAACAGCCCTGGGACTTGCCTACCTTCTACTGTCTTCATCACTAACTCTCCACTGCTATCTCTCCTGGGAGCAAATCCAGTGGCCTCCAACCTCCTCCAGTCAGCATGCATTCTCATCTGACCACCTACTTATTCTAAAATCCGCATCCTATCTACAGATATGGTCAGGATGCATCATATATGCCATTCCCCTCCCACACCACACCCCACCACCACACAAACACACACACACAAACACACACACACAAACACACACATACATACACAAACACACATACACACAAACACATACACACAAGCACACACATATGCATACACACATACATACACAGAAGCACACACATACACACACAAAAGCACACACATACACACAAACACACACACACAAAAATACACACATGCATACACACACATACACACACATGCACACACACACATATACAGGTGATTGTCAAAACCCCAAACAAATGAAAAAAAACCCACTTAATTTGATTTTGCCCCTCTATCCATTTTCCCTCAATAACTATTTCAGCCCCAACTAAACCCCACTAAACCCTCCGAGTCACTTCCTATTCTCCCACACCCTATGGCTTTCACAGGCCAGCTTCCAGCCACTCTGTGAACTCAGGGAAGCTACAGACACTTAAAAAAAAAAAAATTAAGCACCATTTCTCCATCTGGTACATTCTTCTTCCTTCAAGGCCTGATTCAAATGTTACCACCTATAGAAATGGCTCCCCAGACTGTCAGGAGAGCTATAGTGCCTCCTCCTGTGGCCCCAGACTTTGTACACAGTTTTAATGGAGTAGTGTCGTGTTGAATGGTACCCGGTTGTTAGAATGTCTAATCCATCTCTCGAGCTTGGTAATGAACCCCTAGGGTAAAAAGATCATGATGTATTTATCTTCAGATTGCCAGCGTTCAAAAGAGTGCATGGCACAAGGTCGGTGCTCAGTAAATGTTCATTAAATGGACAAATGCCCTCAGAGTCTCTGGTGCACATGAGAACACACTGAGAAGCTAATTCAATACACCAAGCTGGACGTGAACAGGAAGTGAGGGTGTTAAACTTTAGTTGAGGCTTGCCCGCCCCAGGGGCTTTATGCCAGGGACAGCAGAGATGTGACTCTCAGATCTTATAAAAGGGAAGAGAGTATCAAAATGTTCTGGAACCGATCATTTTCCTCTTTCTCACCAGAAGGAAAGGACTTCAGGCATCTTTCTAGAGATAGTCATGGCACATAACACAGAGTCTCAAGCGGAGACCTCCGTGATCAAGTTCAAGAATCAGGACTTCCGCTCTTTACGCGACCGTTGCCTGAGCCGGCGTCAGCTGTTCGTAGATGATGCGTTCCCTGCTGAGGCATCGTCCATAGGCCAGAAGCTGCTCAAGGGAAAGCACCTTTCCAAGTTGGAGTGGAAGCGACCACAGGTGAGTGAGCCCCGTTGGGAACACAGCAAGCTCGACAAATCTGAGAGCGGTGGGCCACAGCATCACCCAGTGAAAAGAGGGTGGTCCAGCTTCAAACCGAACAGGAGAGGAAGTAAGATGCCTCTGGTTTCCCTGCTGCAGTCTTATGGCCAGCCCAAGGGGTGAGAAGGTTCGGGCCACGCCTCCTAACTCGGTTCTAATAATGACCTCGCTCGTACATTAGAAGGTCTCAGTCCTATGACTGGAAAAATGGCGTGTCATGGTTGTGGAGCCTGTGCTAGCTGGTCTCTAGGGTCTCTCCACCTCCTTAATTGAGCCCATCTGTCAGCCTGCCACCCTTTATTCTCTTCAGGTTTCAGTGTCTTTATGCACCTTTCTTCTTACCTACTAGAATTGGCTCAAAAGGAATATATCATGTCAGTCATTTATACTGTAGGATGAATTTAAATAATTGCTTTGCCTCTCTCTTTTATAATCACTGTCTTAGTCTTGTAAAGGCTTGGTCATCCATAAAAGGACTTCAGACATCACAAACACCTGCGACATCGGGGTGGTAGTGCAGGGCGGCAATTGAATCACACTGACTTCCCCCACCTCGGCAGATGGCCACCAACTCTACTTTGCTTCCTCACTGTATTTTGATACTGTTAGGAGTCATAATATAAATATCTGATATGCAGGATATCTGTTATACCACCCCCAAAGGAGTCATGAGCCATAGGATGGGAACCACTGGTCTTAATGAGCATGCTATCATAGTAGACAGCATGGTAGGGAAGATGGTAGATCTTCACTTTGTTACAGTATTAATAGACCAAGGGATTGGAATGCCGTGTTTGATGCCATTCAGGGAAAAAAATAATCTACTTCTCTGCCAAAGAATGGGTTACATGCCTCAAATATGCTCTCTAATAGGTACTTGGAGCTCAGCTCAAAGCCTCATCATGGGCCCAGTCTGTGATCACTTTAAAACAATGCATCTTCCGGCCCAAGGAATGACTTCTTCACCTAGTCAGGGTAATTTTGGATGGGGTCATTCACTCACAAGAAGTGACTCACCAGAATGTATTATTCAGGAAAGGAAGAGGGGAAAAAAAGGATGGATATCTAAATGTGGGGTAAATTGTGAAGATATTCTATCATGTAACAGGTGACAGAAGGTACCAGAAGTAATTTTGTCAACAGTCAATTACCACTGAACAAAACAAACAAACAAACAAACAACTTTGATGCCAACACATCAGAATTCTCTTAGAAAAACAGGAAAGGAATTATATTGCCACCTGTCTACGGAAAAGCCTAGCCACCCTCTGGAAGGGCTGACTGACAAGATGATGAGTCCATTTGTTACAGACTGAATATGAAGTGCTCCCACAGGCTTGTGTGCTGAATGGCAGCTGATGGCAGTATTTTTGGATGATTCTGGAAGTGTTAGGAGGTGGAGCTTAGTTGGAGGAAGCAGGTCATTGAGGGACATGCCTCTGAAACTTAGACCTGGTCTCCAATCCCTGGTCTGCTCTCTACTTCCTGTCCACCATGCAGTGGACAGCCTCCTCCAATACACCATGTCACTACACGATGTTACAACTAAGTATCAATAAACCAACTTCCCAAACCGTATTCCAGAACAAACCCTTCCTCTTCTAAGTTTTCCCTAGGTTATTTTAGTCACAGCTGCACAAAGGGTAGCTACTTACTATACATGCTCTCTTACACAAGACCAGTACTTTGTGTGGGAAATTCATGAAGAGCCTTCAAATAAAATACCTTGCAGCAAATGCTCTTATACTGGGGTGATACCTCTAAAGATGATAGGAAACAGTGGTACCATGTCTGATAGGGTGTTTGCCAAGACTTGCATTACATGGGTTTCTTACATTTTTATTTTATTTTATTTTATTTATTTATTTGTTTGTTTGTTTCTTCCATTTCTAATGTAACAGAGAGTAACCCAAACTTGGCCTGGACAAAGGGACCTACAGCGAAGACCTGTTATTATGACTGTTTAATTAGGAAATTACGTAGATGATTATTGGTGGCTTATATATTATTCAAATTGCCCACATACCCAACAAAATCTATTTTATATATATATGTGTGTATGTTTGTGTGTGTGTGTGTGTGTGACTCTATATAGCACTGATATATAATTATATATTCCTAATGGACTTATCAACATTTATATTGATATTATTTAACCTACCTATAACTTATTAATGCATTTATGAGGAGAAATTTTTACAAAGTATTGGCTCATGTAGTTATGGAGGCTAAGTAAGACCATGACATGCAGTCTGCCTCCTAGAGACATAGGAAAGACTTACATCGGGATGAGGGTGGGGAGGTAGGGGGGCTGAGAGCCAGGGAAACCACAAGTGTGATTCTCAGTGGGACCAGGAGGAATTCATTTTGTCATTTCAATCTGAGAACAGGCAAATTCTTTTTTTTCTTTTGTTATAGACAAGCATTTGATGGATTGATCAGATAGGATCGGGTGTTCCCACCTACACTGGTAGGGTAGACTGCATTACTGAGTCCACCAATTCAAATATGAGTCTTACCCACCTCTTCTTTGACAAACACGCCCAGACAAAATATTTACCAAATAAATGACTCCCTATGACACAGTGGAGCTGACACACTACATTAACTACTACAGCTGCCTTGGCCATACCTAACATTCCTAAGCCCTCAGAGACTCTGCCTCATAGAATCAGATACGTCAGGCTGGGAAAGACTGTAGCTATGGGGGTGTTGAGAGAAGAAGAGAGCCCCATGGGAGCAAACAGACCTGGAACATACCTTTAAACTTCTCTGAGCCTGGTTCCTCACCTGGATGGGCCTCAGTGGTACCCCAGCATTACCATCGGGTTAGAATGCTACCTCTGCCTGACCTCCTGATTCACAAGTGTGGAAGGCAGGGTGCCATAGCCTTGGGTCTACAGAGCTACCAGCTGATTCTGAGTCACCGTCAGGTGGAAGTTCAGCACAGATCTCTTCCAGTATCTTATCACAATAACTTCCCCAGGGCCCTGCCTTGCCAAGCCTGCCTGTGAGTCCATGGCTTTCCTGGGCCCAGAGCTTGCTCTTTCTCAGCCAGTTGCACATGTATGGGTCTTTTCTCCAGGAAGCCACCGAGTAACATCCTCTCACTTCTTCCCGCCTTTGCTCTCTGGCTGAGGGTTGAGGTTCTAGGGCCCAATAGAAGGCATGGGGCAGACCCTTAGGGGGCGGGAGTTTGAGATACTGTGCCCACCTCTGATGCAGTCAGCCCCAACATTTCCCTGAAAACTTGATGTTGGTTATTGATCTGGGGTTTATTTTGTCCATAACTGGCTCCTTTTTTTTTTTTTTTTCCTTATAACTTCCATTATTTTAGTAACAGGTTGTGTGGTTATCAAATGCTTTCATAGCCTTTAGCACAACGCTTTAAATGTTTGCAGTTTTCATTCCTACCGAGATTCCCACTTGGTGATAATAAGTTAGTCTAAGTCTGGTTTATGATGTTAGCATGCATGCATGTGCGTGTGTGTGCGCACGCACATGCGTGTGTGCACATGTGTGTGTGTATTTACTCTCATATGCATATGACTTCACTGGCTTCTTAACTGGCAGTACAGCTCTTTATTTTTTTCTTAACCTGAAACTGTAAATGACAGAGGACACATTTATCCCCTATGAGAGAATTCAGCAGGAAGATTACATAGTTGGGTATATGAGGATGATAGTCTTCTAAATCTTAAAAATATTGACCAAGGTTATTGATTTTGGGGTGTTATTTACTAATTCAGTCATTTTGTCATTAATTTTCTCAGAAAGTTATTAGTACTTTTAATTGATCAGCATAAAAATTTCTGCTGTGCTTTTATATTTCTAAAGCCCATTTTTTATTTCTAATTTTATTTGGGTTTTGTTAGCACATTTATCAAAAGTCAATTCTATGTAAAGCCCCTACCCTGAGCAGAACGATTTATTTACGTTATTATTCTTGCTGTGCTTCTGGCTTGTTTTATAACTTACAGGTTATTTTCTTTATCACTTCCTTCCTCCCACTTTTGGCCCTTTCTTTCTATTATCTATGAATTGATTGCTTAATTTATGTTTGATTCTGTCTTGTTTAATAATGAATGCATTCGAGGTTAGGCTTTGTCTATGAGCATAGCCATTTTAATTTCACAGCTATCACACAGGAGAAAGGAATCAATAGTTATTGAACACACACCCTGTCAGATGCTGTGTTAAGTGTTCCACATCCTTCCTCATTTGCAAGGTGGAAGGACTCACCCTTGCTTGGTGAGCCTGCAGGGGATGGTCTAGGAGCCCAGCAGCTAGCGCTCACTCAGTGGGAGTCTTGCAAACGGTGGTCATCCCCCTGCTTCAGAGTCTGAGTCTCTCAACTGTCCTTATATTTTGTCACCATGTTGCACATGAGGAAACTGAGCTGCAGCAAAGAAGGAAGTGTTCGAGGTCTCCAGGTTACCTGAGAAGAAATGTCAGGGCAAGATTCGATATGCAGTCTGTCTGCGGGGGCTTTCCAGGCGCCCCACCCTCCTGTGTGAATCACTGGAACACAGCATCAGATGAGCTGAGGCATAGATAGAGCTACAGTATGGGCCGTGCTCTTGTCCCAAGCCACCGTGGTCTCCACCAGCTCCTGTTATATGTGTATGCATGTGTGCACGTATGTGTATGGCTCATAGGCATACATATGCACATGGGAGCCAGAGGGCAACTTCAGCTCTCACCCATCCTTAAGTACCATCCACCTTGATTTTTACAGTAAGGTTCTCGCCTTTTTTGTTTGTTTGTTTTGGAGACAGGGTTTCTCTGGGTAGCCCTAGCTGTCCTGTACTTTCTTTGTAGACCAGGTTGGCCTCAAACTCACAGAGATCCACCTGCCTCTGCCTCCTCAGAGTACTGGGATTACAGGTGTGTGCCACGATTCCTGGCCTTCTTTCACTTTTACCTGAAGTTTGCTAAGGAGGCTAGGCCAGTTGGTGAGAAAGCCCCAGGAATCTGCCTGTGTCTGCCTCACTAGTTCTGGGACTATGAGAGGGTTCCACCACATCTAGTTTATATATATATATATATATATATATATATATATATATATATATATATATATATATATATATATATATATATATATATATATGCACACACACACATACACATATATATGTATATAGATAAAACATATTTCATCTATTTGATATTTTTAATGTTGAAAGTATAATATAATTTTCCCTCCCTCCCTCTAATGCCTCTCAAATTCCTCTCCTTGTTCTCTCAAATTCATTGCCTTTTTCTTTAACTGTTGTTACACACATACACATTCCTAAAATATAAATGTAACCTAATCAGCCCATATAATATATACTTATCTGTATATAAGTGACAATACTCATATGTGTATGACTTTAGGGCTTACTATGCTGCATTGCATAAACAACTGGGGGACTCTTCCCTATATAAGACTATTTCTCCTGCTCTTATCATTCTTTGGTCCTCTGTGGTGTTTTTGAGACTTCGTGAACTTTCCCCCTTTGGTGTCAGCATGTCTATTGCTACCATCACTGTTCCGTTTATGATTAGGCAGCCATATTGAGGAGACTTCATAGGTGTCATTCTAGGAGACATGATCTCACAGTGAACTTCCTGTTCTTCGGGCTCTTTCCACCCCACCCCCTTCCGCAACCATCCCTGAGCCTTTGGTGCAGGAATTACGTTGCAGATGTACCCCTTGGAATTGGACAGCTACACACACGCTCTCTTGTTTTCTGCATTTTAACCAGTTGTGGCTTTCAGGCTTTCATTAATGGTCTCCATCTGTTGGGAAGAGAAGTTTCTCTGATGAGAACTGAGACCTACACTTATCTATGGGTGTAAGAACAAATATTTACAATGCAGTTAGGGACAGCGCTGCTTTAGTAAAGTGGTGGTTGGAGGTTCTCTTCCGAGACCCTGAGGAGTGCATTGGCTAGGTTTCAGGTACCAGGCATGCTTTCTCTCTTGCTGAGCTGGACTTTAAGACAGGGTCTACCAAACTCAGACAATCAGGCTTGCTTGAAAGGCAAGTACTTTACCACCAAGCTATCTCCCCAGGCTTCTACTTCTGTTTTCAACTTCTATAACTGGAGCAATGGGACTGGATGTCTTTATGCAGATAGCAGAATGCCTTTAAGACCTGTAGTTCTTTTCCCAATAGAAATGACACTCTGTGGTCACTGAAGTACCCCCACATTGTTTGAAAACCAGTGCCATAGCCAAATGCATAGGACCATGGCCCCTCAGGGCAGTTTTTTCTGCTTGTGTGAATTGGAGAGATTTCCAAGTACACCCTGCCCATGGTTATAACAGAGGGTCATATAGTAGAGCCATACTGTGCCTCTCTGGAATTTGATGGTGTCAGTTCTTTGTTGACAAAGCAAGTGAAGGCTGGTAGGAAGATGCTCTTGCTTGAGAAAAATGCAGGGAGGTGTGTCTTTGCCTGTCCTTGGTCCATGATCTCACCAGGAACCCCTAGCAGTGCATGAAGATGGTAGGTAGGATTATATATGGTGTAGGCCGCTATCCTACACAGGGCTACTTGGCCTCTGATCTCTGGGGATTTATGTATCCATGTGAAAGGAAACAATGGCAGAACAATTGCCAATATATGTAAATATATATAGTAGAAGAGCCGCATAGAGCGATCACAGAGAAAAACCCCATGGACTCTGAAATAGGATCCATGGTTTTAGTCCAGTGTGTCCTAAAAGTACCTGGGGATCCCCTTAGTAACTCTCATAATATCCATATTGCTGAGAGTCCTCCAAACTCGCCCAGATGCTGACATACTGTCTGTCTTCTGTGGCAGGCAAGCGGTGGGCGGGGCTAGAGGCCAGAGAAGGAGAGAGGTCTCCCAGGCTCAGTCTGCAAGTATGTGAGCTGTGGGCAAAGACCTCAGTAGTCTAAAGCTTGCATCCTGTGTAGCGTGTGAGTGGACTACACTCTAGAGTTGGAAATAGTGACGCTAGTTTCTGGGGTATGGTGTTTCCCTAGAAAAGCTTTACTCAAAATAAATAAATAAATAAATAAATAAAAATTTAAAAAGCTGTAGTCCTGATACTTCTCAAAGTCTCATCTGAAGAATGGGCCCTATTCACTTTTATTTGTTTATAACCTTCTAATAAAACACAGGCTTGTTGGGAACAGCCCGACTGACTATTTGATATAAGGCTCTTCAGGGCTTATTTATGAAGTTTCCTTGTGCAGTTTCTTTGTGCGTTTATTGCCCGTCTTGTCAGCTACACACACGCCTTTGACACCTGCTTCCCTGAGAGCAATAAAACCTGCAGAACAAAGCAAAGTTTCCTAATTCATATTTTAAGCACCTATTTAAGAATTAGTCCCTATCCTTCAAAGGCAAAGTGAATGATGTCGTTGATCCTGCACCGACACAAAAAGGGACGAAAAGAGGCCGGGCGTGGTGGCGCACGCCTTTAATCCCAGCACTCGGGAGGCAGAGGCAGGCGGATCGCTGTGAGTTCGAGGCCAGCCTGGTCTACAAAGTGAGTCTAGGACAGCCAAGGCTACGCAGAGAAAAACAAAAACAAAAAACAAACAAACAAAAGGGACGAAAGAAGCTTATAGTTTTTCATTGTCTTTTGTAAGGACTTATCAGAGGGCCCCCCTCACTTCATCCTGGAAGGCGCAAGCAGATTTGACATCCAGCAAGGAAAAGCAGGTAAGAACTCCAGAGCTCACATCCCAGCCTTTTGCCTTGGTCTTCACAAAGGAATCATTGTCTTAAGCCACACTCTTAGATGTCTATCAGCTACGAGCCTGTAATCTGCCCGTTGGGGTTTCCCCGGACTGGAGAAAGGGGCCCACGGAGGTTATCTTTGTGATTTCTGCTCTGAGCACAGTGATTGGCCTGAAAGAGCCTTCAGGAAGTTGATGGTGTTGGCAGTGAAGGAAAGAGAGGGAGAGGAAGGAAGCGTATTTAGAAGGGCTCACACTGATAACCTGTGGAGAAGGTCAAGGCTGCTCATCCTCAAGGGGAAGTGGAGAAAAGTCCCACCGGGTCTAGCAAGTCCCCTGCAGAGAGACCGGCAGGGCAAACGTTCGCAAAGAAACAAACAGGTGTGTTTTCTGCAGCTGTATAAAATACCATTGCTGATTCTCTTCATTAGTTTAAAATGCTGTGATGTCAGCCCTAGGCAACTCTAGGAAAAAGAATCAGGGAGCCAGTTGCCAAAGTCTAACTGGGGCTTCCCTGGCATTCCTTGCCAGACCATGCCCTGCCCCCTGCCCCCCAATACCTTTACCATCATCAGCATTCGCACCTCTTCCCCATCTTGCTTGGAGCTGGCTCAGTAAATTTTCTTCCCTCAAAGGGCAAAAATCTAGTATGGGTTGACCATCCTCAGCTCAAAACCTCCAACTGTTAACTGTTCCAAACTCTGAAATGTTTTGAGTACTACATGTCATCACAATAAGAAAATCACACACCTGATCTCACATGACAGGTCACAGTAAAAACACAAGTGTGAAAAAAGAAGGCTTACGATTACCTCCAGTCTGAATGCGTGAGAATGATGTATGTGACACATAAAGGAATGCACATTTAGATTTGAGTCTCATTCCTATGATAATTTATTGTGTATGTGAAAATAGTCCAAGATTTAAAATAATTTGAAAATGTTCTGGTATCAAAGATTTCAGGTCTATATTCACTCTGTATTCATAGGAAGATTTGGTAACTTTGGTATCCTGGACCTGTAAAACTTAGGGTGGGATTTCCAGGTGTAACCAGTTGCCTCTATGCTTTCATCCCTCCCAGGAGACTGCTGGTTCCTGGCAGCACTGGGCTCCCTGACCCAGAACCCTCAGTGTCTGCAGAAGATCCTGATGGACCAAAGCTATGATTCACACCAGTATGCTGGGATTTTCCGGTTTCGGGTATGTGCACCACAAATGCATTTCTCCTAAGGTGGGAAACTCTTCCTGAGTCATGAATAGTCTAATGGTCTGGGGGCCTGAGATGAAAGCAACATCTGTATTTTAGTTACACTTCTTCCTCCAAAACATGGTTCTGATTTTTTTTTTATGGCCCTGGTTTTCTGTTTATGGTATAGAGAAGATGAGAGCTGAGATATCCGCATGGAAATTGAAATGGTAGAGAGGGGATGTAGAGCAGTCTTTTGGGCATATGCTGAGGGGTATATAACAATTGGTGGAAGAGCCACTGACCTAGCAAACCCTAAGGTGATGACCATGAGCACTTGCCTCTTATTCCTGTACCAAGCCATGACAGTCACGACAGGAGTTAGAAAAACGGCAGCATCTAGGAGGATAAGTTCCACTTCATTATTCATTCTTTTCTCAAATACTTTGGTAATCCTTGCATATTTCTCTTCCATGGGAATTTTAAAATAATTTTGTCTAATTAAACAGAAAAGCCACAGTGATGTAGAATGGAACAGCATGTAATTTATGTATTAATTTGGAAAAATTACATTTTTATTGTTTTAATTATTCCTTTCCAGAAACACAGTATATCTTTTTATTTATTCAGAACTGATTTTTATGCCTGCCCATAAAATGTTACAGTTATGCTTTCATATTGGTGAATTTTTCATATTTCTTCTTGGTAAATTTGTTCTCAAATATTTCATAACTGTATAGCCAGTGTGAACTTCCTTTGGCTTTTGTCCCCCACTTTCAAAGTAGATGTTGCTGGAAAAAGAGTAAAACAGCCACCTATTCCATAGTGAGCTTTCTGGACACCTCACCAAATTCTCTCTCTAGTTCTCTCTCTCTCTCTCTCTCTCTCTCTCTCTCTCTCTCTCTCTCTCTCTCTCTCTCTCTCTCCTCTCTCCTCCCCCCCCCCCCCCCCCGTGATTGAATCTAGACTACTTTAGTTACCTAAGAATATGATCTTGAAGCAGGTAGAGTTGTTTCTTCTCCTTTAATGTCCATAGTCATTTTCTTGCTCTTTTGCCTTGCCACAGCCATTGAATCAGAGTGGCAAGAGTCAAACTCTTACCTCCTATGGTTTGTAGTCAGGGCTATCCTGATGCCATCAGTTCCAGTTTGCTAAGAGTTTCATTAGGATTTGGATGCTTGTGTCATGTCTGAAGTTATTTTATGTATTGTGTTATTTTTAATCATGTTTGAGTTATACTATCTTTGTAAAGTCAACTATTACACCTTTGGATATTTGAAATAATTTGAGTAATGTTTGCTAATCAAACATTCAGCAAAGTTGACCAAAAAAGAAAAGTATAATAGACAACAGTTAAATCATCTCACTTCATCTCTTTTTAAAATAGGACTTAAAAAAAAAAAACTCTTCTTTTGTATTCTGAAGCTATTAATTGGTTTGCATACTTGTTTCTCTTGGAGTTATTTCTTTTTAATTTATTTTTGAGATGATATAATTACAACATTCCTTCCTTCCCTTTCCTCCCTTCAAACTCTCCCATATATCCCTCCTTGGTCACTAACAAACTCATGGCCTCACTTTTCATTCAATATACATATGTATATATATGTATATATATATATATACACACACACACACACACACACACACACATACATAACCTGCTCCATCTATTTAATGTTGCTTACTTGTACAAGAACTACCTTTCAGCGTACCCGAAGGCACTGTGCAAACTTCCGAAGGAGGGAGGCAACCAACAGTCCTACCCAGCTCTGATGCCTATAACAATGACCGGCATGGCACAGTAACCCTAAGGGTGCAGTAATGGCATGCATACCTTGGTGGTAACCACCAACTCTCTGATTGGACTTAAACTTTCTCAACAAGAGAGTAACCACAGATGATGCTGGAAACCTAGCTAGCTAATCAGTGCTAGTTAAGTCATTTATCTTGGAGCAGAAACTGCAACCAATGGTGATTGAATCAGCACAATTCCTAACAGCAATCTGAAGAGTTGTCCTTATACCCACAGGTGACTAGAGTTACTTATTAATATTTATGCTTCACCCCTCCCCAAAAAAAAACTGTTTCCCAGTACAAAGTCTTAAAGCCCTCCTGGGATTCTCTGATGGTTCATCTACTATGTTGTTATGTGTGGGCCAGCAAGATGTTTCAGCAGGCAAGGGCCAACCGAGCCTGATGCTTGTGTTCAACACCCAGAACCTACAAGGTAGAAGGATAAAAAGACGTCCAGCATAGTCCTCCGACCTCCACATGTCTTCAAGCACAACTACACACTCTCTCAAGTCTTTGTTTGCCCTTCAATTATCAGTGTCACTTTCACTGATATGGGCATGGTTTTTTTTTTTTTTTTTTTTTTTTTTGCAAGAAACATTCAATACTCATTGCTTGACAGCCTCTCCCGCCCTCGTTCCTTTTTTCCTTGAGGTTTTGTTCTATTTCAGTTCGCCAGAGAGAAGTAGTCAGTCCCTTGCATAATTTCCTCAAGCTGCATGGGAATTGATCTGATCTCAGTGAGAGAATCTTGCTTTGATCAGATTATCCTGTCACATTTCTTTTCCTCAAAATTCCCACTGTCCCCTCATCTTGTAATTTCCGTTGCTGTAGAAAAGTCTAGTGTTAGTAGACTTTACGTGTAGTATGTGCTGTCAAAGCACAGGTCTCTAACTAGATGTCTCTCCCAGGAGTTCAGAAATTTCTCTAGAATACATTTGGATGTGTATAATTTTACAAATACTCTTAGGAGATGGAGAGATGGCTCAGCAGTTGACAGCACATACTGATCTTACAAAGGACCTGAGTTCAGTTCCTACCATCCACCTTGAATGGCTTCAACCATCCATATTACTCCAGCTGGGAAACTGATGCCATCTTCTGGTCTCTCTGGACATCTGCACTCACACATATATACACAGATATATATATATATATATATCTCACATATATATATAATTAAAATTTAAATATAAACTAAATGAAATAGTCTTGGGCAAGGGATATGGCTCATTCAGGGCAGTAGGCACACACAGACATACATAGAGACACATACATGCACATATACAGAAACACATAAATGTACAATCCACATATACTCTTTCTTGAAGGTAAGTGAGACATTTGGCCTCAAAGACACCTCCTTCCATTGCTAGCTTTCCTTCCATCATTGCTGTTCCTTATTTTTATTCAGTTGCCCACTTCCCAAAATCTAACTGGCAATACTAGATCTTCTGACAGGCTCGATAGTGACCCTGGTACTGATCGTGATCCAAAGACCATACCAGGGGCACTGTAGGCCATCCAGAAATGAGCGTAGGCTCACCATAGGACCACAAGCATTGCTGGCCCATGCCTTTGGTGGTTAGGCTAGCCAGAGACCCAGCCTGACACACTCTGCCTTTCTATGTAACAAAGAAAGTCAATTGCCCCAGGATCTCTGCTTGATAAGATGACTCTGACTCTGTATTCATCCTAAGTCCAATAAGTTGTATTCTGTCCTCAGGACCCACACGGTGAAAGGAGAAAGCTGACTCCTACAAGTTGTCCTCTGACCTTCAACCACATGCTGTGGCACACATACACACATACGCACGCACGCACGTACGTACACACTCACACATGCACAAGCAAACACATGTAGTAAAATTTCTCCAGTATCAGCTGCACTACTGATGTCTGCAGGTCTCTTCCTGTCACTGTGAACTTGGACTCCACTTTTAGAAACACACAGTACCTAGGCATCTCAGACACTTTGCCCAGAAAAATTCATATTTCCCTGTTGGCCAGATGATATTGGGGAAATGGCATCTGCATGGCTTTTAAAGGATTTAAGCACTGTCCATATGTCTGTCTTCTTCCCTCAGGAAACATAGGGCATTGCTGCACTCCTAACCTTCAATCAGTTTACTTTTTTGTCTTTGTAGTATATTATTTATGCATATGTATCAATACAACAGCAGCAGCAATCTTATCTGGTGTTCTCCTTGCATAGAGAAAGCATATTCGATCAGTCTTTACTAGTGAGGAAAGAATGATGTGAGTGATTTCTAAGACAGAGCTGGCCATAATAGTTCCCTTGTCCAAGGGCCTTCTGGGCGCTAAACAAAATAGCCATGCAATTCTATAAATCATAGTCCCTCAAACCACACTGTCTGTCTCATAGTTGCATCTGATTCCTGGCTTAGCCTCTTAGGTAATCCTTTCATCTTACCATCATTTGCCAAAGGGGAAACCGAGTCAAGGTAAAGTCAGTGCTTTGCCTCAGTAGCTTTTATTAGGTAATAAGAGGTAAAACCAAAATTCAGACACAGTTCTCTCAACTGGACATTATCCACTCTGTGTTTACCTACCTCACTGCAAAGTTTGAATGGCCTTCGTGTCTAGCCTCTGGAAACTGCAGTTAATTTCCTTGCCGGCTCTCAATAGCATCCCTATTTCTTGAACTTTACTGCCTACACAGCTTACTGGTTGCTCTGAGAGGAACATTCATCCAGTTGGACCAGAGCCAGCTGTAGTTCCCTAGCTTGTTAATGGCCACAAACACATCTTTTTCTTGTTTCCACTGACATCTCAGTCTCTGTTTCTACCTCTGCTCTGATAGTGTGTCCTCCGGTGGGTGCAACGACCCTCAGACATGACATCTAGCTGCAGAAAGGGTGGTGTGAGTGAGTGTGATCTCACATCTGCCCCCTTTAGCAAAGTTCACCCGGAGGAAACTTACCTTCCTCCAGCTCAGCCCTAAACTCGAAGTCCTGATGCTCCACCCAGCCCAGTGGAAACCAACAAAGAGACGTAGAAGGCTGCCTTTGTAGTGACTGTTCCTCATTTGCTGATGTCCCCGGGTGAACCATTTACAGTTGAATACTAAAGATGAAAGCAGTCTGCTTTGGAGAGGAACATCTGGTTCATTTGTGCTCTTAGCAGTAAGAGCGCCAGGGCAGTTTCATTTCTCTATTATAACAGCAAGGCCAGTGTGACATGAGGACAGAAGAGGCCAGAGTCAGGCTGTCACTGCTCAGTCCTCCTGAGCCAGCCACATCATGCTGCCCCCACCCCCGGGCCTCCGCCCACTGTGTCTTCATCATTTGAGGTGCATTTGCAATATGCCTGTCCATGCTCCCTTCCTGCAGCTTTCGGCTCCAGGTTGGCTGTGCTGCCCTGTCACAGCCCCACATCTGCCACTCTTCTTGTTATTTAACATATGCTTCCCCTGCCGCCCTGCACCTGCAAAATGGGTCTGGAGTCTCCTGTGTCTATTTGAAGCTCACAAAGGATATGTCAAAAATAAGGCTATAGTTAATTGAAAAACTGAAGTAGACCCCCACCAACACACACACACACACACACACTTTTTTCCTTCCTGGAGCTCCCTGAGCTACATGCCTTGTTTTCTTGATTTGTATCTCATTTTTGCCTTTGCCATTAGAGATGACAGGCATATGCACCTTGGGCTGGGGTTTTGCACTGGGTGGGGCTTGTTTATTGGGCCACGGAAGTCATGTGACCACACTGTTTTGGCTTAGGTCAGAAAGTTACAGAAAGTCCTTCCTTCCCTGGCTATATATACTAAGGCATATCTTTGTCTTTCTTCCAGTTCTGGCAGTGTGGACAGTGGGTGGAGGTAGTGGTTGATGACCGCTTGCCTGTCATAGGCAAGAATTTCCTCTTTGTGCATCCTCGCAGAGGCAACCAAGAGTTTTGGCCCTGCCTGATGGAGAAAGCCTATGCCAAGTAAGTGTGGGCAAGCCTCCCTGCCCAGTTTCGGTGCTGGCTCTGCTTGCCCGGTGTCTTGCCCTCACTGATGCCTCCAGCCAGCTGGCCCTGCAACTCGAAGTATCTCTTCTGAATGCAAGCAATGTCCTCGGTGTGGTGGCACACCGCTTTGATCCCAGTATTGGGAAGCTGAGGCAAGCCGATCTTTGTAGCCAGCTTGGTCTTCATAGTGAGGCCCAAGCAAAGCCAAGACCTTGTCTCAAAACAAATGACAAACAAAGTCCATTTGAGCTCTTGTCACCCTGGAAAATAATCTCTGTAAGTAATTGGCAAATGCAAGGTTTAGTCCTGGGGCTGTGAGAAGGGACCCACAGAAACATAGCAAGGTATGGGATAGACAGCTCTAGGCGCATGTAACATCACACTTTAAACTGTGACCCAGGCGCTGAGGGTCATGTGTGGCTGTTATGAGATCTTATTTGTTTGGGGGATGGTAGGACCCTTTGTTTGTGATCCACACAGAATGTTCAGGAACCACTTCTAGTCCTGACAAGCTCAATTCACATGCACCACAGCTTGTGTGCTTTCCTTGGGCTTTAAGGGTTGCGTATTCAACAGATGCCCACTGAACATTTGACCATATGCCAGGCACTGTGCTTGGAACTGCCTCAGACACTTGAGCAGTCTGGCTCAAGTGAATATGTATAAAGATATGCATGTACATATCTATCTAGAACAAGGCACTGTTCTAACGACTCTTACAGTAGCCAACAGAGGTTCAGGCTTTCCACAACCAAAAAGGCAAATGTTAAGGTAAGACAGCATCCTTCTATGCTAGGTAAGGCCATGTGGCTGCCAGCGTGTGAGGATCTAAGAAACAGCCCTGATGGGAGTTCCCTGGGACACCTTTCTAAGGGCCACTTGGCTACTCTTAGATTACTCATAGGCACATGTCACACCCAGTGAGGGCATTCCTAGAGGGGCTCTAAGAGGACAGGCATGGGAAGTTCCCAATGGCACTGTGGATACAGTGTGAAGTATCCACGCCAGGATGCACGGGTACCATACGGTGGGTGTACTCCGTGGACAGCCACACAACAGCTGGAAGCCACAGATGCAATCTATGCCTGGGCTGATCCTCAGAGAGCAGGCTCTAAATGAAAGGAGCAAGAAACACTGAACAGCAAAAACCAAGGCCACTTATGAACATGGAAATTACATCCACTGCAGTATGCACTTTACAAGCATACAGAGGAAAGAAGCGTTGTGAATTAAACATCCTGACACAGTTGTGGGTAGAGGGGGAAGGAAGGAAGGAAGGAAGGAAGGAAGGAAGGAAGGAAGGAAGGAAGGAAGGAAGGCAGGCAGGAAGGAAGGAAGGAAGGAAGAAAGAAGGAAGGAAGGAAGGAAGGACAGAAGGGGCCTAGCCCCCTGCTTGACTTTCCATCCCATCTTTGCTCACTCTATTAACTTTACCTTCCTCAGGATACTCTGCCTCCTGGCACCTACCTCATGGCAGAGCTTGGCCTCACGGCCTTGCTCTTTCCCTCTCTCTTTCAGGCTTCCGGCTGCTCCTTTGACCGTATCTCCTGCTCCTTATGAGGTTCTAGTTGCAGAGACTGACAATGCAACTTGCCAAGCTCATGTTGGGTCCCCGTTGGCCCTGTTGGCCTTCTCAACCATGGCCAAGGCTCAGTGGCCACAGAGCCCTGTAAGAAAGAGCTATGGGTGAGACAGTTTCCCCAGGACTGCATGGGCAGAGACCTAGAGAGAACAACACTTCCGAGAGGCAGGGTGAGAATCAGAGTGTCATAGCTCACAGGTGAAGGGTCACCAAGCACCCCACATTCTTGAGGAGAAAAGGAACAGAAGAAAGGATCATAGGGCTGGGAGATCCTCGTTCACACATGAGGAAGCTGAGCCTCCAAGCCATCATAAGACAATAGGTGCAAGCCGTTGAATCCCTTGGTCACTTGGCTGGGATATCTTGTAGCAGGGCTACAGCCTGACTGGCTTCACAATCTGGATGAAGATGCTTGTCCTTGTGTGCTCTCTCTCTCTCTCTCTCTCTCTCTCTCTCTCTCTCTCTCTCTCTCTCTCTCTCTCTCTCTCTCTCTCTCTCTCTGTGTGTGTATGTGTGTGTGTGTCTGCAATTGTGAAAAACTAAAGTTGTTTCTCCCATCTATTGCTGGGAAGAGCTGTGCATTCACACTGGAGAAAGGATCCAGATACCAGCCAGGGCTGTTGAACCAGAGCAGGCGTTCCGGAAGGTTAATTCACTTCTAAGCTACTTACACAAACATTGCCATTATCTCCCCAGGATTGATCCCACCCTTATCACTTCTGGGCCTCATCCCTTTTCCCTTATGTAAAAAGAGGTAACCTGGTGTTTTGCTGGGAGAATTAAAGAAAGCTTGAGGATGGAAATGATGACTTTGCCCCCATTTTGTTAACAGCCGACCTAAACCAGTCATTCGGCTTGAAAAGAAATGGGAGAATGGGCCTAAGGAAATCTAGCTGGGGATAAAATGTTTCAAACTATTAAAGCTATTCAAAGGCCTTGCCCCCCCCTTACCACACACCCACCCACCCAAGGAGGAAAGTTACAGGACTTAGACGCAAGGGCTGGCGTCTCACAGCCAGAGAGCTAGCAGAGGCTTCCGTGAACGGGCAGCCCTCCCTCCTGTGACAGATGAGAAAAACTTAAGGCTCAGAGAGGGCACATCACTTGCCCAAGGTCACACAGTAGTCAATACCAAGGTGGAAGCCAGAGCTCTCCCCCAGCTCTTTCTGCCAGTTTTTGATGTTGTCAGCTCTACAGAAGAAGATGGCTCTTCTGGTTTGGTGCCTGACACAGGGACCCCCACACAAACGTGGAGAGCACAGCTGCCTGCAGCAGAGGCTGCTGTCCCGGTGAGGGCATGGAAACAGCCCAGTGAGCACATAGACTCCCAACTCCCACTTATCACTGTGCTGGGAAGTCTGGAAGTAAATTAATCAGATCGGTCAAGTGTCAGGCAGAGCAATCTGTGTTTGGAGATTGAAGAGATAGGGACAAGCTGTGGCAGGCTGTGTATCAGCCACTGTGGTGTCTCTGGTTAAGAGCTGCAGCAACCCAGCCTCCTGTCAGGCCCAGATTTAGGCACTGGATTCTCCTGATCTGTCAGAGCATGGAGATAGTAATTTCCTCAAGATGATGCTGAGACAAAGGGATAAGGACAAGGCTCTCTCAGAATTCCTGGGTTCAGGTGACAAAGCCTAGTAACAACTGTGGTGAACACCTTGCTCTCCATCTGTGTGTGTGTGTGTGTGTGTGTGTGTGTGTGTGTGTGTGTGTGTATACATATATATATATATATGTCTCTGTCTGTGTGTCTCCATCTGCGTGAGTATGTCTGTCTCTCTCTGTGTCTCTGTTTCTCTCTATCTCTGTGTCTCTGTCTCTGTGTCTCTGTGCCTCTCTCTCTCTCTCTCTCTCTCTCTCTCTCTCTCTCTCTCTCTCTCTCTCTCTTCCTCCCTCCCTCTTTCTCCCCTGTTCCCTGTCAGCAATGGTGGCTAAGAATAGTTGCCATGTTCCTGAAGCATCAACAGGAGCCATAAGCTTGCATTGGTAAAGAAAAGACCTAACTCCTTGTCAAAATATCCAACTGCTACTGGGACTGGCTTTGCAGACATGGAGGACAGACATAGAGCAAAGGTTCTGGAAGACATGAGGAGGAGTGCTGACTGTGGCAGAATAGAAAGGGAGCCTTTGCGCTGTGTGTGGCATCTCTGTGGTGACAGCAGAATAATGTGGGTAGCAGACGTCAGATGAAGCCCAGAGCCATTGAGATGGGGTGCATCAGTGAAGAGGGTCAAAACCCCCAGTGCTTTCCTGTAGCAACCACCTCATGGGTCCTGCCTAGAGCTTGGAGGGGACCCTTGGGACAGGCAGGATGGACTGGTGCAGTGAAGCACTGAGAGACTCTGGAATGGTCCTTGTGAGCTTCGCTGTCCTCAGTAAACACATGTGACATTAAGAGTCAAGTCTTCAGGCCTAACTGGGCATAACCCTGGTCAAAGGGAACCTGAGCCATCGACTGAGCAAATACTGTGGAGATAAAGACTTTATAGCCAATCAGAGCCTGAGGTCACAGGGAGGCCAAGGAGGGATAAGATCAGAACTCCTCTTAAACAATGTGGGCAAATGTCACAAGTGTCCCTGTAGACTTGCCCTTTTGGTCTGTGGCTCCTTAGGTTTCTGTAGTAAGAGGCTTTTCTAAGCCACCCTTGGTATGTGTAACAGTGACATGGTGACTGCTTAACACATATTTACTGACATGATTTTGCTGGAATTCTATGTGGTTCCAGGAGGAGAGCGATCAAGGTAGAAAGAGGACGAGAACGGAGTGTCTGAGGGCCCCAGCGTGACACAGTCCACCCTGCTATGTCTAGAGCAAAGTCCAAGAATGAAAGGAGGACAGGTCATCCCCAAGGCCAAATACCTTGTAGTAGGCAGCAGTGAGACTCTTGTTTGATTTTATAGTAGTGGAAGAGAAGAGTCATGGCAGGGAGCAGGGCCATCACCTGTGACAGGCTCTGCATCGGCTTCCCGGGCAGAGACAGATGCACCCTGACCTGGCAGGGACAGAGGTAATGACAGCTCTTACAGCCAGGAGACTGGCCACAGACCTCTGTGTCCTGTCCTTCATGTCTTTCCTTCATGGCTATAGTTTAGAAACCCATAGTTCACCACACCGAGAGTCTGATCCTATGACCCTAGCTTTAGTGATACTAATGTGACTGTTCCAGTGACCTTTTCCCAGACATCACAGGCTTTCCCCAGCCTACTGTCCACCCTTATAGATCCATCCATCTGCTGGCTCTAGAAGCCTCTCCAGTTTGATTTTCCCTCCCTGGAATACCCCTGGCATTCTCTTTACCTGAAAGAACCTCAACTCAGAGTCGAGGACACCTAGGCTGGCATCAATCTGTCTTATGTCTCCCACGGTTATTTATCTCTTCTTGTAACAAATAGATACTCTAGGAGGTCAAAGAGCTTGATTTGTGACCATTGACAACCCCTTCTAAAGAGATTACATCCTGATGCCATGCACTGGTGTGGAGGACAGACAGATATGGAGCAGGGAGGAGACACATGGACCATTGTACCTCATGGCGCTGGCTGTGGCCAGAGGCTCTTCTCTGTGCTGCTCGCATTTTCTTACGCTGTTCAACTCAGTGAGGCATATGTAAATGCCCTGCTCTGCAAACAGGCAGAGGGACTTGAGAGAAAGCTCGGTTTACTTCCAGGTGTTGAGAGCTTGTGAAGGGAGGCAAGGATAGAACCTGCATAATGTGTGACGGGGTCCCGAAACAGGCACAGAGACGCTAAGTCAAGTCGTGCCATCGCACGGCCAGGAGATGATGAGCGGGGTTTGAACCCTGAGATTTGAAGCAAAATCAGGGGAAAAGCAAGGGTGAGACAATGAGGTCAGGTATTGCTGAGGCACAGATGCAGAAGCAGAAGGCCAAAGGCTGTGGGAGCGGGAGAAGTGTTGAAAGAACAGGTCTGAGGGAACGAAGGTACATATGCCCAGACTTGTCCCTTCCTATGTCACCTTCACCAACACCTTTCTCCCTCCTGATCTCCAGGGAGAGGCATGTCATTATAAACGAGAGCTCTGGATCAGTTTTCCCGGAGTGAGAACACAGGCTGCTCACTGCCGGGCTGAACTTGGGGTTGTTAACTGTGGGTTCTCTGAGAGTGGGGGATGAGGTCTTGTTCAACTTTGAGCATGTACCTAGGGTGGCCCTGCACCTGTCACTGATTACTGTGTTGTCAGACCAAGGAGACAGCAGCAAAGCAGATTCTCATTATCTCATCACCATAGCATCCAGTGTCTTCTAAGGGCTGGCTGGCCGGCCCTGCTCTTCCCTCCTCCTGGGGAGGCATGGACCCTGTGGATGGAGAAGTCCCTCACTTAGGGAACAGGCACATGGTTGATACACAGTCTCCTGCTCCAGGGATAACCTGGCCTCCCCCTCCTAGGTTGCTTGGCTCCTATTCCCAAATACACTATGGCTACCTTCCTGATGCCCTGGTGGACCTCACAGGAGGCGTGGTCACCATCATCAACCTGCACTCCTCCCCTTCTGATCTACTGATGGCAGTGAAGACCGCAGTCAAGGCAGGCTCAATGGTGGCCTGTGCCACCCCGAAGGGGGTGAGTAGATGGTGGGCTTCCTTGGTACCCAGCAAACTTTTCTCACCTGGGGGTGTCCATTCCGAGTTCTTAGCTAGGGAGTTTCGATCTGTATCTTCCCTCTGAGATAGGGATTCTGAACTCATAGCACAGAAGAAGAGATGAGCTCAGAGAGACTAAGTGAAGTTTCAGAGTCACACAGCTATGGGGAGCTGTGCAAAATTTAATGCAGCCGATCACCACATCCTCGCATATTGCTTCCTCCTGACCAGGAGCAGCATCTGGGCTAGGGTGAGCAGGATTGCCAAGTGTTGGAAAACGCGACCATAGCTACTAGTAGCTCAATTGTATTTTCTTTATATTTATAAAGGACCCTGACCTCACTAGTCATAGGCATAGCGGGTCTCATAGGTTGCATAGCATCTGAATTATTTGAATCTATTCTAAAACATCTGGCTCCCTGTCTGCATGACACTTCTGTACTCTTGAACAATGGCCAAGTCACACTTCTCCTTGTACAGGGATGATGGAGAGGGTGGGAGACCCTGCTGACCTGTGTTGTGCTATGCCATGCTCGTGACAAATGGTCAGTGAAGCAAACAGCCCGTGCCCTCAGAGCACTGTGAGTTTCATAGTCAGTAGGGTAGGCAGCTCCTGGGCACGAGACAGTAGCCTCCTCTTCTAACTCTTAGGAAGGGTTACACTCAGGCTCACACATATACTCACACACACACACACACATATGTGCTTTCTCACACATTCACACACACACACTAACACACACTCATATACACCCTCACACATACATACTCATACACACACTCACACACACTCACACGCACATACCCTCACAAATACACATTCACACACACTCATATATACCCTCTCATACTTATGCATACACACACACACACACATACTTCTTTGCTGTTGGGTGGTGGCTCACCAGCTCAGCTGGTATCTGAATGTATTATTTTTTCACGTATTCAAAGAACTTGGTCTGCTCTTCCCTTCTGCAGCTGACAGATGAGGCACAGGTGATGGAGAATGGACTGGTGAGCCAGCATGCCTACACAGTGACTGGAGCTGAGCAGGTGAGTCTCACCAGCTGGCCTGGCATCTGTCCCCTGAGGTTTTCTACAACGGATCCAGCATCAGATGCCTGCAGCAAGCACAGTAGCTGACAAGAATAGCTCTTTCTCTCACCCTCCCATAGCTTCCACCTCCAACAGTCGCAGTTCCTTCTCCAAAGCTATGGTACCAAGGGTTCTCCTCCCCCCTCTGCCTTTGCTGTCTGTGAAGTGATCACAGAGGTGGGACCAACTCCAAAAACAAATAGAAAGAATCATAATCCCCAATTGACACGGGGGACCACTTTACCCTGAAACTCATTTCATTTGTGACACACAGACTAAACTGATAGAGTGAAGGCCCTCTAAACTACAGGTGCTTACACAAGATAGCATTTAGTTCTCTCTCAGGTAAGCAGGTGATCCTGGGTCAGTGGGTGTCTTAGTAACAGTTCCATTGCTATGAAGAGACACCCTGGCCAAGGCAACTCTTATAAAAGAAAGCATTTAACTGGGCCTGGCTTAGTTTTAGAGGGTTCGGACATGACCATCATCATGAGAAGCAGACAGGCGTGTGCTAGAACAGTAGCTGAGCTTTACATCCTGATAGTGGGTGGGGGACTAGGTCTGGTGTAGTCTTTTGAAATGTCAAACCCCACCCCCAGTGACACACCTCCTCCAACAAGGCCACACCTCCAAATCCTTCCCAAACAGTTCCACTAATGGGGACCAATTATTCAAATATATGAACCTACACAGACCATTCTCCTTCAAACCATAATAGTGGGTGACTCTGACATCCAGAGCAGAGGATTCTACCTGTGAGTTCAAGACATATGCTATACCCTTGTCTTGTAGCTTGAGAAAAGAAAGATGCCAGAGGCCATTCTTTATTCTCCATAGTGGACAAGAATGAGAAACAACTTCTACCTCCCTACACACACAGAGCACATTAGTTTGCATTTAATCCCCGAGCCATACCAGTAACCCCCAAATGACTAGGAAATGCATTACCTGGCTGTTGCTATCTGCTCAAGTGCAAGTGGACTCCATGATTAGGCAGGAGATCTCTAGGAGAACTGACTACAAATGAGTGAATTAGTGTGTGTGTGTGTGTGTGTGTGTGTGTGTGTGTGTGTGTGTGTGTGTGTGTGTATTTCTGAAGGTCACAGAGATGGTGACCTATGAGATAGTTGCCTGGCACCTGGCCTCCCCAGTTTGCATCTGTAGTCATCAAACACCCGTGTAGTGACATTTCCTGACCTCCCAAGGGTTTCTGAAGTGTTCCCTGTCACTGTATTTCCCATTACTCTTGAGGTCAAGCATGACTTCTGTGCCATAAGAGACAGACTCTCTGCCCTACTCTCTCAACCTCCTACATGAATTGTCAACAGGGACAGTCAAGACTGTCATGACACTGGTCAGGGGTAGACACTCCATTTCCTATAACCCAACTATCTCAAATGTGGACACAGCTCAGGGTTACAAATAGATTATATCTCATGTGGCAACTGTGATCACATGGCCGTGCTGGCTGGGTTTCTATGTTGACAAGACTTTGATATTGCTTACAGACCTGGAGAAAGAGAGCTGTGATCAGTTAGTGATGTCTGCAATGAGCGTGGGATGAGCATGTGGTCTGAACAGAGCACCTGACCTGGGATAACAGGTGATCAAGACCAGGTGACCTGTACAATCCTGCCCTCCTTTTCTGAGCAGGTGTCACAGAATATCCCTTTGGGAGATGCCCTGTCATTTGGAGAAGGTGTCTCACCATTTCTGCCTCCTGCAAATGGGTGTACATGAACAGTCTAAAGGCTCTGAGAGCACCTGCAATCAGTGCTACTTGGTTTTAGTCAACCATTAATAATGAAACCACAGTTTCTGGTGTAGTGCTATTACTAGTCAATGGAGCTAGTATTCATTAAAGAAAATACATCTCTGGAGCTGCTATCCAGAGTAGATAAAACCTGGGCTACCTCTTGTCCCATGAGACCTTTGCTGAGAAGGCTGACCAAAGTCAAGAGGACAGTCAGAGAAGTGATGCCATGACCTCAGCACCCTTGGCCACCACCTACTTAGCTACCAATTGGGCAGGGTCATAAAGGACACAGGGGCTCAGGGATTCAAGTTTGTTAGATACAATCTCCCGCCCCATCGGGAGCGAGACAGCTATAACTCTGAGCCACAAGTGCTAAGATTAAACCAGCCTGTAAATGTCATATGCTTTTTAATCTGCTCATCCTCCCTCTAGGCAGGACACAGACAGGAAGATAAATGAAATTGGCATTTTTTTTTATTATGCACCTAGGTCTGATGGCAACTCCCCTGGGCCAAGGGGTGAGTGTTTATCTGCATGCCTCATTTAGCCCTGCTTTAAGTCCTCTGAATCATAAGCTAGCTCTCCTCCCTGTGCCCAGCTGAGCCCCTGACTCCACTGGGCACCAAGGGGGGAATCATTAAGCTCTGCGGCTCACCAGTTGACCACTTTTTATACCCCTGCTTCCTGGGAAGCAGCAAGTGCAGATGCCTGAGGATGGGCTTGCGGTATGTCAGAGATGATGAGAGCCTGGCTTTGTGCCAGGAGCCTCTCTGTCCTCTAGAGGAAGTGCAAACCTTCCAGTGCATCCTGGTAAGAGATGGGGCAGACCTGGAAAGAAACAACAACAACAAAAAGACCATTTTCAAGCCAAGGTTCTGGCTCTGTGCCATGCTGCTCCCTCAGAGCAGCACCTGTCCATGATCACGTGGGCCGAAGCATGGTGACTCAAGGGCACAGCCACAGCCAAGAAGTCTTTATCTATATCTAAGTCCAAAAATTTAGAACCTGACCGCAGCCAGGGTGGGAATTCTCCTCTGCCTGCCACTTGCTTACTCAGTGGTCTTGCAAAAGTTGCTTCTGCTCTGATTCTGTTTCTTCCTCTGCAAGACAAGGACTGTAGAAATAACCACCCCCGAGGACTGAGCGTAAGTTAGCTGGGGTGTCTGCACAGTCTCTCCTTGTGCGGGGATCTTCTGCTCAGTTTCTCTACCGCCTCGGCCATGGAGTTGTTGGGCAGCTCCCTCCTTCCTTAGATCTTCCATCTCCTTAACATTAGCATGGATCAATAGGCCAGCTACAACTCAATCGAGCTTCAGTCTCCCTCCCCAGGCTGAGGGCTCCTGGCTCCCAGAAGTGTGAGATGGATGCTTTACTGCTGTTTGTTCTGACACCCCCATAGCCCATGCTCAGACACAAGAGCACAGGTGATAGATACCCTGTGTGTTGGAGGTAGGTAGGGATGAAGGAGAAAGCAGGTTCAGGCTATTAGAGGCCACCTTCTCATAGACTGAGGCGTCTGCTCAGGGGTAAGCTGTGCAACAAAGGGGGCTAGCCTTGGCTATTCCAGCCCCATGGATGTCTCTGTCTTCCTCGTGTAAGACTCCTCACTCACAACAACGGCCGGCCGCACTGCAGCCCCCTGGTGGTGCTGGCAGGGTTGTAGGCTGTACCCATGGGATGGAGATGCCTTCTGGGTGATGGATTTTAGAAGAGGCAGGAGACCACAAAGCTATCTCTCCTATAACCAAATGCAGCAGCCCGTGCTACGTATCTACAGTCAAACCTGAGTTCACTCAGCTCCAGGAGACAGCACCCAATATGATGGAGCTACCCCTGCACCTGCTGGGGCTGAGCAAAACAAGGGTCATTTTCATCTTCTGCCCCCCTTTTCTTTCTCCCTCTCTCATTCCAGCCGCACACAGGCGGCAAGAGAGACATTGATTTTTTTTCTTCTTTTCATTTTTCTCCTGGCTGCAGCCAAATGAGGTCAGGAGTTAAATTAGTCCTGGGAGGTAAAAGCAGCTGCATTCATACTTCAGCTCACCGCCGAGTTCTTGCCAGAGAGCCCTGACGGTTGCTTTTTTCTGTTCTTCCTTACAGATTCAGTACCAGAGGGGCAGGGAAGAAATCATCCGCCTTTGGAACCCCTGGGGCAACACAGAGTGGACCGGGCGCTGGAGAGATGGGTATGGGGGCTGGGCTCATGGGCAGGCAGAGACTATTCACTGAGAACCTGGACAGGGTCTGGCTAGCCTACTGCAGTCCTCACTGTAGGCCTAGCCAGTTCCTCAGTGGGTATGGCTATGGGTGCACTTATACTGCCAGGATAACATTTTCCCAGGCATCTATTAGACACCTATTATGTGCATGGCACAGAATGTGCACTGGGCTAGGTAGGTGCCGTGTGGTATGTACCCAGCTGGTAAACCCTGATGCCTGTCTCCTGAAGGTCTTTGTGACCTCACGTACCCAACACTAGAGAAGAGTGTGAGAGGCAGGGTGGAAGCCCAGCTTCCCTTGGGAAAAGATATCTGGAGAATAGAGACATCTTTCCTGAAAGGGCTTCCTTGGATTCAGGTGCTGATGATGGCACAGAATCAGCATCGAGCGGGCGTCATGCCAGGTGGAGCTGAGACGATGATCCAGGAGATCTTTTTTACTGACTAGACACCTATGTTCCACCATGACACCTGACCGGGACTCGGTGTACCTATCTATGTGCCTGCCAGCTTCCTTGCTTATGGTGGGGGCTGCTCAGTAGCTAGGCCTCCAACAACCTGATGAGCAAGTCAGTCACTTCTCCCAGATGCTGGCATGGTCATTTTCAGCTGCCGTGGCCTGACCCTCTGATGCCCGACTGCGTTCTATGAACAATTAAATATCTAGTTTCCACACATGAGAGTGAACATCCAATATTTATCTTTCTTTTGTCCCCTTCATTAAGCTCTGTCCCTCCCACTCCAGTCCCCAGGGCCTTGGTGAACAACAGAGAGAAGGCCAGGAGGACAGCTATGCCTTATTTGCTTCTCTTTGGTGGCCGGCAGGGCTGGGCCTGTTGCATTCCGCTCAGGATCCGTGCAGATGCCTAAAAAGCATCGTAGCCCAGGGGCTACAGCCTCACTGCCAGCAGGGGGGTGGGAGGGGTGGGAGCCTGATCGGAAAAGGAAACGCAATGTGTCAGACAGACAGAGCGGCACCCAACGCATAGTGAAAATCAATGCGGTGTGCACTCAGTGAGCTCTGGAAGGCACATGCTGACAGGCTGCTGCTGGACCAGCTGCCTGCGCCCCAGCTGGACTCCCTGGGACAAGCTGAGGCAAGACCTCTTGATGCAGCGTGGGCCCTCAAGCTGGCGTGTGCCTGGCCTCATGGGCACTCAGCAAATAATGTGAGATGATGGTATGACAGAAGATGAGGGAGAAAGGAGGTGAAAGGAAGGAAGAGAGAGAGGGGAGGGGAGGAGAAGGAAGAGAACCATCGGGTTTGTAGAGTAAGCCTGGCTGGAACCTCTATGTTGTTCGCTGAGGAATGAACAGAAGTGACGCCGGGAAGGCACCACGCATGCGCCTACCCAGCCTGTACAACGCCTCCATTCCTGTCTTCCTTTCTCTTGCCTCTGTTCTTAAAATTATCTTTTTCTTCTTTCTTCCATCCCGGTGATTAAACACAGGGCTCCTGCATGCCTGGCAAGCCCTTAATCACTTCACTACCCCTCTCGGCACTCTTTATTATCTGTTCCAGACAGGGTCTTGTTCTATTGCTCAGGCTAGGCTGGATTCACTCGCTAGCCCAAGCTGGCCCTGAACATGCCACCCTTTTGCCTCAACCTCTGGAGTAGCCAAGATTACACACTTATGCCAATAGGATTATCCTTTACTCTTTCCAAAGTAGATTTGAGTAACCTCTGGCTTCCCCCAGTTCTCCACGCCTAGCGCCCCAAACTGCTGAATGTGGGCCCAGTGGATACATTTGATTGGCTGGTAGAAATAGAACAAGTCAGACCATTGACAACAGGTTCCCTCGGGTGAGCAGAGGTGGTAAACTCAAAATGGTTAATGTTTCCCTTGTGTCTTCCACAACCAGCGAAGGCCACAAGGGACATCAGAGCTCAGAGAAAGAGAATGTTCTATGAGTGGTATATTCAGGGAAAGCATGGCAGATGGCAATGAATGCGAGTTGTCCTTGTGGCAAGGACACTGGGTAGGGCCCCTCTCGCTAGCCAGGAAACTGCTGGGCTGCAGCAGAGGAAGAAGGGATGGTGAAAATGGTCCTGGAGCCTGGATTCATGTCCTGCAGACATGAGCATGAATGAAGCCTCTAAACACAGGCCTGGGCAGGATCCCTGTAGGATCATGTCCCTTGGCTGAGTGCAGAGGCTCAGCCCCCTCTCACCAGAACCAGCCTGGAAGGAAGCGGTGGGAACTGCATAATCACTGTCTCCATGCAGGTGGTCAATTTCTCCCCTACTCCTTAGGAATGGAGACGGATGGCGAGAGCCGGATGGTCTAATCTCAGCCATAATTGAAATTTCAGTCGCACACACTTAAAGGCAAACTTGCATGAATCAATAGCTTATTGATTTACACTACATTTATTTTCCCTTACATGCTGCAGAAAATGTAATTATCGCTTAATTATAAAATTGCCATTTTACAATAACACATTTGACTGCCTCAGCCAGCAGCCGGAAGTCTGGGTGGTGGTCTCTGCCTTTCTGTCCTGACACAGAGGTGACCCGAGCTCTTGATGCAGGCTCCTCTATGGGAAAGATCTCATTAAACTTTTGTGCCTCTGGGGCCTATAGCCTGTGGAGCTTGCTTCCACTTTGAAGGAGGAACAGCTGTTCCTTTTGCCTAGAAGGGTCTCGGTTCCCAGAACTTGCTCCTGGAACACATCATCTCTATAGTAGTAACTAAGAAAAAGAGAGAGAAATCACTGCATGGAGTATGTGCCTTGGTATCTGTTAGATGCCTGTGATAGTATCCTTGAAAGCAAGGCCACTGCTCTCTGGGCTCCTAGAGTCTAAAAAGAGAAAGAAATAAAAAACAATGGAGCACTTGCTACACAGAGCACTAAATCTATGGGAGCGCAAAGGAAGGGCTGTCTGTCTATATGGAGAAGGTGAGCATTAGCCAGGTGTCTCATACAGAGTATCCTTTAGCAGAAAGATGAGAGAGGTACCAGGTCAGCACCAAGAGAAGCATCATGGTGGCGTGTGTGTGTGTGTGTGTGTGTGTGTGTGTGTGTGTGTGTGTGTGTGTGTTACAGGGGGGAGCTCTCTTTAAGGAAATGAAGATATTCATGATTGCTGGAATGGGAAGCTCAAAGGTGGGGGTGGGGCAGGAGCAGTTCAGTTCAACCTGGAGAGGTTTTCTTACCCTGGGAATAATTGGATGCGACCAACATGCTTTAAGCAGGGAAGTAACATGCTCAAGCTCCTGTTTTGGAGTGCGCATCTTGGTGGCAGTGTGGAGGATGGGGAGGAAAGTGGGCAGAACTATGTTGGGGGAAAAACCACATATCTGTGGGGGAGGAGAGGGTGGGCTGAACTAAGGAGACAGAAGGAAGTGTGGGACCAGGGCATCTGTGAGGGTCGCCTAGGAGGTAGAGTCAGTAAGTGAATGCTATTTGGTGACTGTCAACAGGTAGATGGCAAAAAAAGGTCTTGTGTTCAAGCTTGGAAATAGGAGGAAGCCAAAGATGAAGATAGTTGAAGATACTAGGTAGTTTTTATTAGTGTACATTAATTATACAAATCATCACATCTTTATACATGTAAGAGATGCATTTCAATCATTTCCCCACTTTATACCTTCGCATGCCCTCCCTCCTTTTTCCATTGTTAATTTATCAGATCAGCCTAGGCACCTATGAACATATATACATATACATATATACATACATTTCTTTACATATATATGAGTGATTGTATGTGATATATATGACTTTTATTCATCCTTAAAGAAGAGCAAAATTATGCTCTTAGCAGGAAAATTGGGCAGAACTTGAGTATATCATATTGAGTAGAGAAAGCCAGATCCTGAAGGAAAGATGGGATTGATGCGTAATATCTAGATTGTAACAAAAGCGGACAGGTGATTTGAGGTCACGGTGGACGTCTTGTTGTGTTGTGGAGATCTCATGGTCTTTCTCTCCACATTCAGGTCCCAGGAGTGGGAGCAAACCCACGACCCACGGAAAAGCCAGCTGTATGAGAACAAGGAGGATGGCGAGTTTTGGTATTTACCCTTCTTTAAAAATGTCTGAAGTATTTCTTCCCCAAGCCCTCCATCATAGTTGTTTCCCTTAAACTTCCATAAGGATGGAAATTAGTATTGCAAAGACCCTCTTCAAGGGAACCTCCATTCTTCACCAAGGCACAAAAGCTTTGAGTGACAGGTGTCATGTCCCCTGTTCTTGCTGTGAAGGATAGCTTGGAGAGGAGACTCTAGGCTCTCCTGGACATTTTGATGGTAAGGGGCACTTGCTCATTTTGATGGTAAGGGGCACTTGCTCATTTTGATGGTAAGGGGCACTTGCTCATTTTGATGGTAAGGGGTTTGAGTTTGGAGGCACAATTGTCACCCCATCTCCCATCATGTTAGGACTCAGCAGCTCCAGTTTGCTTTGGCAAAACTCTCCAAAAGAATAACTGCAAGTGAATCTACCAGCCCGGCCCGGGGTGGGGTGTCACTGTCCTCAGTGACCCGAAAACACATGCTGTGCCTGACGTGCACATCTTAGAGAAGATGGGCATTTCTCAGAGGGTCCTCTAGTTTACTTAGTGACATATTTTAGTGAGATTTAGCGTGTGAATGAAAAGGAAGAAAAACAGCAGGACAGGTCTGTAGAATAAGTGTGGCTGGGACCTCAGATGCTCCCTGGAGAAGAGGAGAAAGGAAATGGACGTAAGAAAGCATGGACACACAGGACCTGCACAGGCTCAACCAAGACAAGATTCCAGCATTGAGAAGGGCAGGTGGACACAGTGTCCCTCCCTTAACCAAGAAGCCTTTTAGAATTAATGCTAAGAAGGGGAATATTTCTTTTTTCCAATGGCAAGCCCCTGGGTGTATCGGTCATATCCCAGTGCAGGTGACCAACATAAAACAAAATTCCATTTGGGGGCATGTTTTTTGTTTTGTTTTTGTTTGTTTGTTTGTTTGTTTGTTTTTAGTTGTCTGTTTTGATTTTTCACTTTTTGTTTTATTTATCTTTTGTGTGAGAAAAAGGAAGGACATGTTGGGTCAGTAGGGCGGTGGGGAGGAGTTGGAGGAAGAATAAGAACATAGTCAAATATACTGTATGAAAAGAAATTTAAGTACCTAAAAAAGAAGAAATTTAGCATGTGTGAAAGAGTGAAAGAAAGCCTGCATCTGGGGCTGGAGAGACGGCTCAGTGGTTAAGAGTGCTGCCTGCTCTTCCAGAGGTCCTGAGTTCAATTCCCAGCAACCACATGGTGGCTCAAAACCATCTTTAATGTGATCTGATGCCCTCTTCTGAGGATAAAGCACTCATATACAATAAATAAACAAATCTTTTTTTTAAAAAGCCTGCATCTAAGGTACTCAGAATCAGAGAGACAAGTGTCAATTAGAAGGACAAATCTTCCTCAATATCTCTATTTTAATGCTAGCACAAGGCCAAGTTTTCATTGTGGTGTCTGTGTGTTTTCTTAAAGACATCAGCAATGAATTTGCAATGAGCAAAGGCTAGACTGATGACAGTGCGGAGAAGCGAGAACAGAGAACACCTGGCCTCTGTTCCCACTGCCCCAAAAGGACTCAATTGGATTAATGGTGTAGGGAAATAGTTTTGCCAGGCGACACACAATACTCAAATTTGTCTCTACCACTGTCCTCTCAAGCATGGGAGGAGAGTTTGAGGGTAGGAAGGCACGACACTGAGTGTGACAGACTTTGGTCTTTGGGTAGACCTATGGTAAATCAACACATGGGTACTTCCTCTGACTGGAGAGGCACAGTGAAGCGGTGGGAAGCTGGGGACACAGGCAGAAGTGACTTGGCTTGTGTCTGTTTCCTACAGGATGTCATGTCAAGATTTCCAAGAGAACTTCTCATGCCTGTTTATATGTAACCAGATCCCGATCACCCTGGACCACGGAGTCACACCCAATGAAAGATGGTGCCAACTGATGTTTAAGAACCAAGTGGTCTCGGGAAACACAGCAGGTGGACATTCTGCTAGGCCAGCAGCTGGCAGCCCTAGTTCTGCCCTAACTCTAACTTTTCTCTGGCCCTTGTGTCTGGTTAGATGACCAGCCTGATGAAGAAAGCAAAGGAGTTAGCTTCAAGGGGCAACTACCCTTTGTCCAGGCACAAGCACGATGGTTGCTGGCAGGGGTGAAGGGTAGGGGTGGAGATGGGGGGATGGGCAGGTTAATCACCAGTCCAGCATCCTACAAGTCCTGCCACTCAGCTCTACTCATGTCTCATGTGGAGAGCTGGCTCCCTGCTCTCCAATAAACATCCGAGACAGGAGGAAAGGCTGTAGACAGAGCAAGGGAAAGGAAGTCAAAGCCTCATTAAGCCATCGTCATTTCCACACACTAGCTTTGTGTCTGGGTCTATCACTGTTTTCCCTGTCTGCAGCTGCCCCATGTGTAGGCAGCATAAATAATAATCCATGCTTACCCCCCTTGAAGCTGCAAATCACCACCCAGACACAGGGTGAATAGTCCTGCCCTGCTCATGAGGTAGTGTTGGTAGGCACCTCCACCATGACCCCTCACTATCCATCCTGTTCCCTGTTTGTGACACTGGTGACTAAACCTGCTTCCTGACAGAGAGAGTCCAAGTGAGCTAGCACATCCTCCATTAAAGTGGCTGCAAACATATCTGTGTGAGAAAACGTGTGCTTACACCTGCCTGTCAGGAAAGGGTTCCTTGAATGACCCCAGACCTTAAGGTGGGCTCCTTTTTGATCCCCGGGCTCTTGTGATCGCTCTGCTACTCAGAGAGCCTCATCACCAAGGAGGCCAAGGGCAGACTAAATGGAACTGCTGACTCACTCTTACTTCTTCATCTCCCCAAGCAGTGCCAGCCTGACTACACCATGAAAGCCCTTTCCTTAGATGTAATACACATCAGTGAAAGAACTCGGCTTACACAGCAAGGCCACTTATAGGCACACCTTATTACAATAAAGCGAAGGAAGGAAATAATCAATTGAGTACCTGCTATATGCTGCTAAGTGCATTTTAATCACCATCTTATTCAGTACTCATAGGAAGGCCGTGACCATGATCGCCGTCCACGGCTCCCTACTCACCTTTCAGAGCTCATCAGCCATGACCCATGCCTTCTGAAGAATATCCCCTCATCTATATCCTGGCTCCCCTGCACTGCTCCATGTGCGCTCTCTTGCTCTGGCTTGTATAAGTGCTCGGGTCTAAGAGTACTGTAGATGACCACCCCCACCTATTTTCTACCGTCTTCACTGGCGCTTGGTGATGCATGTCATCCCAGGCCCTATGGTTATCGCTACTGCCAGTACAATAAGTTCACGCATACTTGGAGATTCTGTCATATTACTTATAAACAGCCCTTAGAGCTGGCCACGGTGGTGGGCTCTTGCAAACCCAGTGCTGGGGGGAGGTGATGACAGATAGAGTCCTGGGGCTTACTAGCCAGCCAGCCCAGCCTGCTGGCAAGTCCTAGGCTGGTGAGAGACCCTGTCTCACAGAACAGAATGGAACAGAACAAAACATTGGGCAGAGCATGAGGCATGAAACTTGAGGTTGGCCTCTGGCCTCTACAAACATGCATGAACATGTGCGCGCACTCAGAGTGATAGGACTGACTTCACAGTGTTCCCTTCTCTGTTTTTAAGAGGAGTCAATCAAGGCTTGGAATATAAAGAACTTGTTTCACAACTACTGCCTGTGGCTGCGTCAGGCCTGGGCCTTAGCATTCCATCCGTTGAACCCCAACCCCACAAAGTGCTGTACTGGGAGCTCTAGGGGTGCTTCTGAGCCCCAGTAATGGCTGTTTTCTCTTCCAGGGGGATGCAGGGGAGATGCTCAGTACCTCTTTGATGTTCAAGAGCCCACTGGTGGCAACAATGTCGTTGTGGCCTTTACCATCATGTCACAAGGCTTGAAGATGGAAGAGGAGATATTTCCACTGCAGTTCCAGGTGTTCAAGGTAAGCAATCTGTTTGGATCTTGTTCTTTGTAGATACTGTGTACACGCTGGGCTAGGTAGAGACACTGGCCAGACTTGAAGACTTAGTAATAAAAGCTCAAAGGCATCCATATATCCAGCTCTAAGGTTTAAAAAAAAAAAAAAAAAAAAAAAACTAAGGGGGAATTACATTTGACTATTTTTAAACATTGCTGTTCTTAATTATGTACATGTGAGGGGGGTATGTTTATGTGTAAGTACAGGTGCCCATAGAGTCTAGAGGAGGCCTGGGTCCCTCTAAAGCTCCAGTTCCAGGCAGCTGTGAGCTGCACTGTGCTGGGGTGCGAGCAGAACAAGAGCAGCATTTGTTCTCTCCCCTGAGCCGTCCCTCCATCCCTTGACCATGTTTTAATGGCCTCTCCCCCTCACCTGTGCCGCTTGTGTGGTACAGCTGTTCCAGGTATGCCCCACGTCTAATACCTGTATCTCAAAAAGCCCTCAAGTCTAAGACCAGCTTCCATAATTGTGCAGATTCTTGGGCCAGCCCCGGAGCCCCTGCGCCAGAGAATCTTACATGCAAAGTCTAACAGTCTGTATTTTTAATGAGTTCCTCAGAGGCTGCCTACTTATGTTGTTTTTGACATTCATTGGTTAAAATTCAAAGAGCTTAACACACACACACACACACACAATGTACATACTCTTAAATCCAATAGGTGAATCCTTTTTCCTCTTACATTTAGTGTTTCTACTCTAGACCAAAGCCCAGACACAGCTCAGTGGTTGTCATGTAATTCAGATGCTCATCCCAAACCAAGTTTTTTCTTCAGCGCAGACTCTCTTCTCTACCACACTCCCAACCTGCTCCCTCACTCTCCCTAATGCCAGCACACAGACACACCATGCGACAGTTAACTAAGGAACTCACTTTTAGAAAACACAATTTAAAAGAAAAAAAGTTACAAAGAAAATCTAATAGCTCTGCTCTATCTTTTCCCCCAAAATTCAACACATCCCAAGGGTAGAGTGAGTGACTCTCAGGTCATCGATCTCATAGCCTCATTGCACAAATAAAGCCATGACGTCCTGTGAGATAAATAGTCCCATCTTCTCACATGGGAGTTGACGAGATTAGTGCACAGAGACATGAAATGTCATGCCAGAGTTAATGGTGAAGCTGAGACCCGGCATCAGACACCCCTCAAGCCTGCCATCAGACACACCTGTCATAGAGCTCAGACCTCTGTTGACACACTAAGCTAGAGATGGGCTTACTGTCCCTGAACAACTTTGGTTGCTCAGAAGCAAAGCAACTTTCAAAGATGAGGTTCTCAGTCCATTTATGGCCTCTGCTCATGGAGATCTGTCCTGCTTCCAGCTGGGGCTCTTGCTGGTGACAAGGCTTCATGGATGTGGCACTGCAGAGTCACAAGCACTCATTTAGTGTCTCAAAACTATGGATATACCCACTTTTATGGATAGGAAATCCAAAGCTTAAAAAAAAAATCATCTTTCCATCATCTCATCATCTTTCCAACATCTGCGGAGTTTGATGTAGGCCAGGCCCAGGCCTTACACACTTACAACAGAAGCAAGGACCCTGGCTCTGAAAGGGGGCAGGGGGTGGCTATTAGGTTCTACTTTCCTAACATAGCTCAAGACCCTTACCTATTCCTACCTCTTTTTGCTTAATTATTCAAGAGCCAAAGCTCATACAAAAGAGATTGTTGGGACTCAACACAGGACTTTTAAGTTGTCTCAGGTCTGCCAGGACTATCAAGGGACATCTTCTAAGGATACGATAACAGACAGTTGTTATTTAAACTGCCATTTGGCATCTGCCTCCACTTTGGTGGGAGGAAGCACGCAGGCTTCCATTGCAGTAGTGAAAGAAGCCCAATAGCCCATCCCCAGGACTTGGATTTGTGACCTAAGTGTTTCCACCTCAGTGTCCCTTTTGCCTCCATCCCAGCACTTCACCATACACACGTCCCTGGTTGTGTATTGTGCCCACACTCTACTACTAAATAAACAAAAGAAGTAGGAACAAGCAAGCATTGTTTACACCAAGTCTTTGGGTCCAGAAGTAGCCGCATAGGCCAGTCTGTAGGGTCATGTCTAACTGTGGAGCCATCTTGTGCAGCTCCCACCTACCTTTTGGGCTTTATTTTCTAGATGACCCCACCACAGGCAATGGACAAACATGCTTATGGTTCAGGAGTTATATTGAGCTTGTGTTCAACTCTATTTTTAACATTTCTCTAAGCTCCCCTTTCCTTTGTATAGAGATGCATTATTTCTCAGCTGCCACTTACCAAAAGTGCACTCAGACCGGAGGTTTCCTTGGGCTTCCTGAGATCTCATTGGTCCTTGAATGAGATGCCAATGACCAGTCTAGATCTCATCATAAGATGCTTGGGCACTGGCAAGATTGCTCAGTGGTTAAGAGTTTAGAGGACCCAGGATGAGTTGCTAGTACTCACATAGTAGCTTACAACTGTCTGTAACTTTAGTTCCAGGGTTTTCAACACATTCTTCCTTCTTGGGCACTGAGCATGCACTTGGTGCATGCCCACATGTGCTGGCAAACACTCATATAAACAAGCAATCTTTTTAATCTTTAAAAAATAAAAAAGACGCTTTGGCTGTTTTTGTATTCCGGCCAGAAATAAACAATGAGTTCGCCAGCATTCAGGCTTATGGGAGTCCCTAGGGCTGGATGGTTATTATTATAATGCTGATACAGCTGAAATGAGGCTCCAAGCTTAGTGTGAGCCTGTGACTCCCCTGCCACTCTTGGTTCACAGTTTTGTCTTACATCAACCAGATACCACTAGTGTGTAACCAGGCAGGAAAAAGCCAGGACCGAGAAAAGGGACAAGAGTTCATGTTATTCCATCGTCATTCCCTGAAGGTGCTCCCACAGGCCTGGGTTTAACGCCTCACTCCCAGTAGCCATGGCTAAAATGTCTGATCACACCCATCAAGTGGTTCGTCAGCTGTGTAGAACCCCAGCTCATGGTACACAGGATCTGAACCCAGGCTAACTGGGAAGAGCTGTGCTTGGTGGGGAGTGGGCTTAGTTGCAAAGGAAGCAACACAGCTTGCCCTGTTCCCTGCTCTATTTCTTGCCTACCTCGCCTCCATTTCCACACACATGGAGTAGGACAGGAACATCTGTTCAAAGAACTGTGATGAATAGCCTGCGTACCACATCAGATAGACTCTGAAGCTTGCAGAGGGGTATAAGGATGAAACTGTGTCCTTTGGGGCTTCCTTTCACCAGAAAGAAAGAATGGGACACATACATTCCTTACAAGGGGAGGGAGTAACCACAGAACAAACTCCTACCATGTTTACAATTGTTTAAAGAGATCAAAGAAGTTGTCTTCTTATTGGTGCTCTCCATATTGAGGTATCTGTCCTTGACTTTGGGAAATCTGCCCTTGACTGAGATTACATCAGTGTCCTCCCTGTTCCTCCTGAATTACCATCCTGGCTATGAACAATAACCACATCTTGCTCTGACATAAAGGGGATGCTGCCTCCTCTCAGCTATCTTCTTTCTTCTTCAGTTTCCCTCTCTTTGCTGCTCCTTGCGACAGTATAGGTTTCCTTTTCTGCAATTCTTCACAACAAATGAAGCATCTATCCGCATTCCCAACACACACACCCCATGTGCCAGACAGGCTGGCCACACAAGAAATAGCATGGGTCCTGAGCTAGGATGGGAGAGACAGTTGTCTTTCTCTTGTGTCTGGCTTCCTGAATGAAGCCTCTTTTTGTCTCTTCCACAGGTAGACTCCCAGGTATGGCTCACTGGCTTCCCACACCTCTGATGCTGTCCCTTGGTAAACTGTTATACTTCTTCGAACTATTAAACCTATCCACATGCCCTAAGTCTACAAGTTTACTCTTGCTGCATCTTCAATCAGCAGTCAGCCTTGCATCCCTGAACAGGTCAACAAAACTAGGATATGATTTGTCATCTTGGTATGTGGCTGGACCTCATAGTGACTTTCTCTTTAACATCCAAGAGTAGCTGAAACTGTGAAAGCATCCTGAAGCATTTGGTCCTCGTAGGAAAGCTTGGTCCAGCTGCTTCCTGTGCGTTTAAGATGAGGGCATAGGTTAGGCGTATCTAGGGAGGACCTTGGGATTCTTGAATCAGTCCCCAAATCTACCACAAGCTGATGCTTAGAGGCATCATGTGGCTTCAAGGCATATCTTCTACCTTTTCTCAAAAGCAAATGGATAACTGTTTTAAATTCAGTAACATGGCCTGGTCAAGTATTGATTTTAAAAAAGAAAAACAGTCTGAAGGCTATAAGGAAGGATGGGAAGGGACAGTGGAGTTCAGAGGGCCTGACTTCACAGACAAAGCCCTTGCCACGACTGTAAACTCTTCCTCTGCTGCCAAGAGGAAGGTGCAGTGTATGAGAGAGGGACAGGATGTAGCCATAGCCGGCAAATGGTAACAGCGCCCCACCCCAAGGCTGTTACAAGGCCCCCAAGAAGCAGACAGTGTCTAGGGTAGCAACTCCCAAGAGCAAGGAGACTCAGGCAGAAAGTTGGAAGCACAGAGGTCTGTCCCTTAGTCATGGCTCATCCCCAAAGCTAGGGCTTAGAATCTGCCTGGGACCCTGGTACCCCAGCCGTAGGAGACCACCTAGAAGGGCTCTCAGGGAAGCTCTCAAATGAATGGAATGGACCAGAGTTCCAGTTCTCTGAGCTGGAGAACACAACACAGTGGGGACTTAAACCAGAAAAGGACACAACTCCCCCCCCAACACCCCCCCCCACACACACAAGAATAATAGGGCCAACTGTGTAGCTACCTGGCCCTGAATCTGCACAAAGCAGGCCACTCTGTGCGCTGAACTAGGTCTCCTTTCACTCCTGCGTCACACTTCTCACTGCCACTGAGCAAGTCTACTCTGACACAGGGCCCCAAAATGTGTGATGAGGAGGAGTGGGGAGCAACAGGCAAGAAAGGCCAGAGGAAGGCCGCTCACATACCTCTGCACACACATTTATCCCTAGTGCCAGAGGGCAGAGCTGCTCTTTTGGAAAAGAACTTGCCCCATCATTCATTGCTTCTGTCAAAAGCACCTAAGTATAGCAGGTCTCCCAACCCCATAAGGGCAAAACCTGGCCTCTGCTATACACTTGGACGTTGCCTATCCCCTGCCTAGCCTCATCGCTATGCCCTGATAGAAACTACCCCATTCCTATTCTTCCCCCAAGGCAGAGCCTATCAATAACCGTTTCATGCTGTATAACCATTCTAAATGGAATCGCCATGCTCACATGCAGTAAGAGAATTTGTTTAGTAAGGGGTTTTTACTATATAATATGTATGTGACATCTGGTAATAGGAATTGCATTATATTTATTGTTTTATCTGTAAGAAAATTTAAAATAAAAGGAAAATGATTGAGACCCATTATTTTCCAATGAGAAGGAGTCCTGGGGCTCTTGCTGGAGAGATGAAAGAGAGGGGGAGAAGAAAATCAACCCTGCAGCCCTGTGGCAGCCCAGAGCATGTGATTAAAAGTTTAGAGGAGACATAGCAGTGAGAGCCCTAGGAGAAACTCAACACTGGAACAATGTCGCTATTCCCATGTCTTGTTCACACAAAAATAAGAGAGAAAACCAGAACCCCAGGATGCTATTAAATTAGGGAGATAAAACTCCCTGTCAAATTTTTGTGCATATGCTGTAGCATCTAGAATCTGCCATGTCCAACCTTTTGACATGGCAACAAGATTCTGTCATCTACAAATATGTTGGGCCACATCCATAGCTATCCTGGAACACATGGCGCATGGCCAACAGGTGAGACACACCTGGTAGATGAGATGCTATTGTTTGGGGGTTGGTTTGGTTTGTTAATTTTGAATCTGAGTCAGCACTGTCTCCTTTGGTGGCAGGTGGGGGCGGGAAGAGGCGCTTGAAATGTCGTTCCAGTGAACAGAGAAGGATCTAGCAGGCCGTGGCCTCTCCTAGTGGTCAGGTTTCTTGTGTAGAAAGTACTTTCTCAGAACAATCTTGTTTCTTCTAGTTCCAGAAGTTCCGGGAAAGACTGCCGCCCACCTTCTTCTCCCCATTTAGGAATGCTGCCCAGGGCATAGACTATGTATCCAAGTGCAACTTCACTAAGTCCTTTCACCTAAGCCCTGGGACCTATGTAGTAGTTCCCTCAGCCCACCGAAAAGAAGTTGAGTTCCTGCTCCGAATATTCCTCAAAATGCCAGACAAGGACAGGTACAGAAGCATTGGGGTCCTGAGTGTCGAAGTCTACTTCAGTGTGCCTTTGTGAGCAGTGCTCTGTGCATTATATGCAGCACATGGTGTGCCAGGGGCACAATATGAGTTTTGCTCTTGAGATGGTCACTACAATGGGGACTGAGAAAGCCCATGAGCCAATAACTTGACCACAACAGCAATGTAAAACCACATTCGAGGACAATGTGCAGGGACTGCTCCTGGCCATAGGGACTGGGAAAAGATTCTCAGACTTGTACAGGTCCCTGAAGGTAAATAGAAGTTAATAATTTCAGTGAGGAGACAATCCATGTGGGATGAAAGAGCCTGGGAAGAAGCAGGGGGCATGACAGAGCCTGAGGCTTGTTCGTCATATGTACAGGGTAGACCAGGAAGACAGGCTGACCTGAAAGACAGACTCTTGAATGTTAAGCCATGGGTCAAGGTTGGGGTCAACAAGTCCTGTTCCATTTGAGCCTGAGGCAGGAGTTACTATAGTCACAGACGTCTCCACAGTGAATATGTAAGGGCCATCACTGCCAATTCGAGATAGAGCATGAATGAAAGGTCATCTGCATCCTGGAAGTAAAAGTTACCATCCATGTGCATCCCAGTGTGAATAAGCCAGTGGCTAGGAAACCAGGCCATGCCCATCCAAAGGAGCATCTGATCATTGTGTGGCTACTGCCATGGCTGCCTTCTACTCACCCTTGCCAGAGCTATTAGGTATCATTGGGTACCCTCCACAAGTAGACTCCTGGAAATATGCTGTGGGTCATTTGTGTCACACTGTTTCCTGGTTTTCTAGGAATCCAAGCAACAGTTCCAACCTCAGAGCCCTCAAGGTAGGTGTACAGATCTTGTTTCCTATCTTTGCTAGTTACATCACATCTCCCAAGAGCTTCTTTCTCCTTCTTGGTCTTGCTATTGGCCAGGAAAAGCAGAGACAATATGATAGGCTAATGGTGTAGCTCTGAGAGGTGAGGCAGAAGAGACCAGCCCTCCAAGACTGGACTGGACCCAAGTATCTTCCTTCTAGCAAACTTTAGTTTTCAAATCCCCTTAAAGCTTGATTTCCTTCACCTTGCCCCTGCAACTACCAGGGGAAGCCATGTCTTAGATTCAGGTAGGCTGACTGTATCCCTCAGTCAGGCCAGGGCTTGCTAAAACAAACCTTTACCAGACGAATGGCCTCTTTCCCAGAAATTTAACGTAACTGTTTTCCCTTTGATCCAGAGAAGTCTTTCAGAAAACGGATCGCTAAAAAGCATTCTCTACAGATCGATGGATCAGGTATGCTATTTAACGCCCCTAGACCTCACCTATCAGGAGAGGGAGAAAATGCAGGGAAAGAGAGAGAGATAGTTTCAGTCGCTTACCAGAATGCATGGAGCAAAAGGGACTTGATCGTATTAGCCTTTCTACCCCTGGACCGTTCCCAAATGTTCTTCTTGCCAAGTTCTGAAGACAAGTGATGTCCCAATGTGGGTGGACTCCCATTGGAACATAGAGCTTAGGAAGGCAGAGGATAATTAGGGGCTGTGTGTAAGGGATATACTGTGGCTTAAGCCTTTAGACAAGCAGTTGGCAGAAATCTTTCTTTCTCTGGCTCGTCCATCCCCCTCCCCCAGCCCCAAACTTGGCATCGTTCCTCCCTAGAGCTGGCCAGCTTCGGAAAGCCCCAACAAGCTCTCTTCCTGCCAAGCCACCTATGTGCACACGGGGCCTTCCTAATGGTTTAATAAACTGTTATAAAGAACTCCTTGACTCCTCAGGATAAAAGAGCTGCCAATGGTTCCGTGGGATGGGCCTTTTACCATTAATAACCGTGTTGGTGTGGGAAGCACAAAGTGATATAGATGATTTTGTGTACTGTGGGCCAAGCAGAGGCTGAGGAAGGAATGATGCCAGTCATCCCTGCCTCTGTACTCAGAGGACTAATAACATGGTGGTATCCCAGACACGGCTTGGACCCACATACAAACAGGGGAGGGGAGAGATGAAGAGTGGGCTGGAGTGAGGGGTGGGTGTTGAAAAGAACATCCCTGAAGCCCATCAGCACTTGCCCAGGATTCAGGCTGGCTCTCAATGAAACAAAGCTGACCCAGAAGACCATTGTCCCCTGTCTGTAGGTTCCCAAAGGCAGAGACAACTTCATATGCATTGCTTGTCCCCAAACACGGATCACTGTCCTTGGCCCAGAGGAGGTGCTCAATCATTTCTGTCAGATTGAATTAAGACAGACTAGCTCCCCAGGAGCAGATGCCCAAGCCTGGGTTAGCTGCTCTGAGGTGGCCAGCAGGACCTGATTAGAATGCCTGAGACCAAGCTTCTTCGGGGCAGGTGGTACATTTTCACATCAGTCCATGCACCTGTACTTCTAAAATAAAAATATAATTTGTCATATGATAGGATGGTACAGACTCCTTAATCAGGGCTTTTCCAAATGACAGGCAAATGTTTGGCTCCCCATAAAGTGACTGTTAGCTGGAATTAGACATCAGTCAGAATTAAAATAAGACATAGATGCAGCAGTGTGCCTAGGTCACTCTTAGGCAGGCATCCTAGAGCAAGGCACCCCTGGCACCATCCTGTACAGCCTGCAAACCACACTTAGTGGTTGTGGCCTCCCAAGAAATTCTTAAGCAAAGCATTTCTCCTGCCCTCACTGCATCCTCTCTCCTGATCTCTCACATTTGTTTTAACTAGCTTTATTAATACAGTCATTTATCAGCATGCATTACCACTAGTTGCTTTTATTAGTCATGGTGGTGCAGATGGCATAACCAGGCCTGCTAGTCAGTCAGAAAGGAATGATGCATTTGGGCTCCAGGATTAGACAGAGCAAATCTAACCACCATCCTTTATGAATTCAGTTGACAAGCATTTTCTAAACTTCTAGTACTTTCCCCCATGTACCAACAGTAGCCCACTAAGCTTTGGAAATATGACATCCCCAGCCTTAGAGTGTCCCACAGTTCCTATGTGCAATTCTTGGGGGAACTTGTCTAAGCAACCACCATTGCCAAACCTGCTATAAATTCCATAAATGCTCTGGTGGGTGACAGGGTGTGGAGTCTCGGTCCACATGTGCCCCAGCTGGGCAATAGGGAGCAGGATGTGCAGGCATTCGATGTTCTGTCCAGATGGTGAGTCCCTTCTGAGAAGAGCATGAAAACATCTATAAGGGGTCAAGATACTTTTAAAGAAAAACTTGGTTGATGGTAGGCACACAAAGACAACTTTTTTTTTCCCAACTCAGAGTTTCTTTGTATAGCCTTGGCTGTCCTGGAACCTGCTCTGTAGACCAGGCTGTGCTTGAACTCACAGAGATCCATCTGCCTCTGCCTCCCAAGTGCTGGGATTAAAGGCGTGCACCACCACTGCCCAGCTAAGCCAACTTTTCTGATATCCCTAAACTATGAGAGGTTAGAAGGAGGACCTGAGGACCAATCAGACACTGGCAGCTTAGAGTCTATGCTTCTCACTACTGTGGAGCCTTACAAGGATGGGATATGGGGCTGTTCTTCCTTTCAGAGCAAAGTGGCACTGCCAGTGTTAGAAGGACAAAGGGGGGCAGTGTAAGGGGGCTGTGAGGGCTGTTATCTGTGATGGGTTCTTCTCAGAAGGTCTCTGGGAGGAACCTGAATTCTGAGCCTTGGATTGCCACTCTCCAAGTCCACCCGCTGAGAAACCTCACTCCAGTGCCAACTCCCTAAGGGAAGCCATGACATCTTTCTCTTTGCCTCAGTATCTGGAAGACAAAGTAATGTGCTCCTTGATGGCAGCAGCATCTAGTAGCCTAGACTGTGAGTAGCTTTAGCTCCTGTCATCACACGCATGCGTAAACAATGTCATCACATATCACACTGTCTCTCTGGAAGTACAAAGACGCCTAAATGGCTACAACTGGTTATCCTGTGATGGTCCTCCTGAGAGTGTCCCCCCTCCCACCCCCGTGCCAGCCATAGTGATAAGGTGAGATGGAAAGATGTGTTCTGGCCAGTAATAGGCGGAGGGAAGCAGTATGAGGGAGCCCACACCAGGAGCCCAGTGTCAGGACCAACCATTATGATGGCTATTCAAGGACAGAGTTATCCATGGCAGAACCCAGGGCAGGCCCAGGACAAAGAACAGGTAGACATGCTATGGAAAGGAAGGGCTCAGGAGTCAGAGAGCTGCTACAGATCTGGGTGGATGTGTTCCTTGGTTCCTGAGTCCCATCCCACAACCCATCTTTACCATGTTTTGGATCAGGGACTGGACATTGATGCCACCCAACTGCAGAGGCTTCTCAACCAGGAGTTCCCGACAGGTATGTCAGCTCAGAGGCCTGTTGGCTCTGGCCTTATCCCCCATGTTGCCACCCTTGATGGTCCTTCAGTCCTTCTCCTTCCTCTGGGTCTCCAGGGGACACTTTCTCCTTGGACCAGTGTCAAAGCATCGTGGCTCTAATGGATGTATCCTTTACAGTCATTCTCCCCTGCCCACCCCCACTGCAACCCTAGGAACCCAACTCCCCTGTGGGCTTCCCTGGGATTCTCATTACAGACCAGCACATGGATACTGTGACTTGTCTACCAACTCACTCCAGAATCCAACTCATCACAGCAGCCATAGCAATAGTCACTACTGACCAAATTTAACTCTAAGGAAGTACATTTGAAATGCTTGCAACAGCCCTGGTGATGCAACAGCTATTATCCCGTTGAACAATGGAAGACATGGTGGGGGGGGGGGGTCACAAAGGTTAAGTATTTTTGCTCAGATTATACAGCTAGTTGGAAGTTATACATATATTTGAAACAGAAGTTTTAGCTTCCAAGGACTATGCTGTAACCTTGGCCTACCCTATCTCCTCCAATTAAAGCTCTCTTTCAACGTTGGCAAAGTCTTTCCACATTGCTTGGATTTCTCATTCACAAAGCCCACAAAGATAACCACCAAAAACTCCTAAACCTTGTTGGTCTGCAGTGCACAGTGGTGGCACACCTTGTGGCTCACATGGTGCTTTTGTACCTATAGATGCCGGTCTCGAGCCAATTCAGTGGCTATCCCAGGTCTATGGCCATAAGACTCAGGACCAGGAACCTCTCATCCTAACACCCTCTCCTCTATCTGACCTCTCCGTCTTTAGGCAGGAGAGACACTGGCCATACAGAATGGATCCCAAGCCTGGTACCCCTCCCCAGGCTGTGGCTGTCCCCAGAGAGAGACAGATCACCCCCTCTCTCACACTGTTAACAAGGCTCGATTGTGAATGCGAAGCCAGTCATTGTAGAACAAGAAGGCTTCCTGATGGAGTCATAAATCAGCCCTGTCTCGGCTGGCTGTGGTCCGGAGTCACTCGGAGATGCAGAAGAATCCAAATGGTCCTTGCAGCCCTGTGGCCAGGGCACTCAGCTGGGGGATGAGTGGAAAAGGGTAGAAAAGACTCCCTCACCCACTCCCTCCCCACACATGCATTGTACTGGGAGACTGCAAATAGAGCCTCCCCTGAAGTTAAACACTAAGGTAGCAGGCTAGCTCTCAGAGTTCGATTTAATTTTTTTTCCTGCATTAGTTGCCTATCATAAGGGATGGTTGGGGAGGCATTAATACACATTCCAGCTCCACACATGGCTCAGGCATGGCACATTTACCTATCCACACTGCTTCTGCAATTGTAAGGCCCGTGAATGTTCCTCCCTCCCCTCACCTGCTGGAGAACCTAGCCCAATTGGTAAAGGCCATGTTGGGGCCGGGGTTTGGGGGGCTCCTTCTCTTCGGCTAGATATAACCAAACTTGACACCTTTCTCAGGGGTCCTTCCTTCTAACCACACATTTTCTTTTGTGAAAACAAATCTGAACCACATCACCTTCAGGTAGAGTGGGAGGCAGCTGGCACGGGGCCAACATGGCCCTGGGTTACCAGCTGAAGGATAAAGCTGTTCTGGCTTTGTTAGGGGGACAAACAGCTCCCCTTGCCCGCTGCCCTCTGGACTGTTTAGCCCTTAACTTGTCCTCCAGCTGAAGGTGAACGGGCGCCTGGATCAGAGAGAATTTGCCAGACTATGGAGTCGCCTTAGCCACTTCCAGGTATGGTCACGTTCTCCATGACACGCCCAACACTCTTGTTTAACCCGGCTGAGCAAATGCTTCCTGGGTGTCCCACATTGGGGTATGAAAGGGTGAGAAACCCTGTTCCCTGAGGGTCACCCTGCCTGAGGGGCAGGATGAGGAATGTTTGTAGGAGACTGGAGAAAGAGGCTACCATGGACAGCATCTGGAACGGCCATGATATCCATTGAAACACTCCTTGGTCTGAACCAATCTCTTTCTATCCCAATGCCTATCCCCATGGGAGGATCTACCAGAACAGATGTGGTTGGCCTGTGGCCTGGGTATGGCTCCCCATTGTCCTCAGGGCAAAGTCTGAAAGCAGCGCACAAAACCCGCTTAGTTCAGCCTCTATTTTTAAGTCCAGAAGAGGCCATTTTGACTTATACTCCTTCCTCTGAAACCCAACTCTAAGATGCCTCACTGCCCCCTACAAATGCTGTGCCTTCCTCTTTCCCTCCCATACCCCAAGCCTGGCCATTACACATCCATCCTAAGAATGCAGGCATCTCCAGATATGCCTTCCTTGCCACGTCTCTCTTGCCAGTCCCTATGACCTGATCACTGTCTCTTCTGACTCCTTGCCTCTTAGCAGACACCTGTAGGGTAAGCCACACTGTCTGCCTTAATGTTATGTAGTTAAAAGGAACTTTTCCTTATTCTAAAAGTGATGCTTATTGACAAAAAAAAAAAAAAAAAAAAACATGGATGAGAAAAGAATAATAAATTCAAAAAAGAAAACATGATTTTGCCAAAGGGAAAGTGTTAAGACCCAGTTAATATGCCCCAAAATGTGTCTTATAATAGGAATATTTATACAAACTAAATAAAAGTATAATCCAGCCAGCCATGATGACACACATCTGTAATCCCAGCACTCAGGGAGTGGAGGCACAAAGATCAGAGCTTAAAGCCAGCCTTAGCTACATAGAATATGTCAAATAAATAAATGAGTGCATAATTAAATAAGGCAATCAGTCAATCATATAAATATATATATGTGTACAAGCTGCTTTTAAAAATTAAATAGCACCAATATATCATATGGTTAATCATGTCATAGCCTCTGAACATTCTGAAAGGGTGAATCAAGTACCCCTGTGTGGCTATGCCAAGATGCATCGCCTGGTCCCTGACAGCGGGCCATTTGACTTCTCACTAGACACTAGATTGGTTGACAGGCTCCTCCTACCCTTCTATTGCTGGATCCTCTTCCTCCTGTTCATCTTCCCCTTAGAGACCTCCAAGGTGTGTGTGACACAGCAGCACTAAGAACCATTCAATAACTGACCTAGCTAATCAGCTACTAAATGAATGAGATTCTATAGTGAAAAGCACTTGCTGTTTACCTTCAAACCTACCAGAAACCAAATAAGGCCAAGAGGAGGCCCTCAGGCTGTCAGACTACAGCTATTGCCCCACCCCCAACCCCTACCCCCACCCCACCCCACAGTTGGCCTTACCTTGCATACCTGGGATTTGAGATTTTGACAGGGAAAATCTCCTGTGAGGCATCTGTGTACACATGGCAGTCAGGCACTCTGTGTTCAGCCCTGAGGTGCTGCCTGCTTAATCCAAGACCCACCTGCCAGAGGGTCAGTTTCCTCATCTAGGAAGTATGTGTTGGGTCAGGATTACAATGAGCATTAGGCAGAGAGGAAAGGTCTCTGATAAATCCAAGAGTGGTGCAATAGTGGCTGCTGCTGCTATGGTCATTGCCTTCTGCAGACATGCTTGGGTGGGGACACAGCTCTAACCTGCTTCTGGTATTTTCTATACAGCACTCACTAATATACAAGTGAAGGGATTCATATATGAGCATGCACATGTAGGTGTTAGTGAGTGATAGGCACCTTATGGATTTGTACTTTATAGATGTTTGTTCGTTGCCTTCTTTTTACCAGGCCTGTATTGTAGGTGAGGAAACTGAGCCCTGGAAAGACAGAGTAACTTGATGTGAATGTTAGTTACACAGCTGGCCAATAGTTGAGTTGGAACTTAAATCCAGGCAGATCATCCATTAAGCCTGTACTTTCTTTGTTGTTGTTGTTGTTGTTGTTGTTGTTGTTGTTGTTGTTGTTGTTTGAGACAGGGTTTCTCTGTGTAGCCTTGGCTGTCCTGGACTCACTTTGTAGAAAAGGCTGACCTTGAGCTCAGAGCAATCTACCTGCCTCTGCCTCCCAGAGTGGGGGGATTAAAGAGATGGGCCACCCATACCCAGCTAAGTCTGTACTCGTAACTACTACTAGACACAAACCCTTTGGAGCAGTGGCTCTCAGCCTGAGGATCAAAAGTCCTTTGGTAAACCTCTATCTCCAAAAAAGATTTACTTTGCAATGCATAACAATGGCAAAATTACAGCTATGAAGTAGCAATGAAAGTAAGTCTACGGTTAGAGATCACCACAGCATGAAGAACTGTATTAAAGGGTCTTAGCATTAGGAAGGTTGAGAACTGCTGGTCTACAGAGGCCTTGTGCCTTCCCCAAAGGCAGCCAAATGCCCCATGTGTCTAGAGAGAGGAGAGGAAAGGAGATTGGTTGGAAGAAGGGAGCTTCAGGTCCAGTTGTGACCAGACTGATGGACTTAGGGGTGCGGCCATCCCCACATGACCCTTCCCTCCCTACCCCTCTGTAAGCCAGTCCTTGTACACTTCAGTAAAGCCTCCTCTGTGGGGGTGGAAAATAGACTTACAGGACGTCTTCTATCCACACCCTCTAGGTCCTTACAGGCTTTTTGTTTCTTTTCCCCCATCAGCATGTTTTTCAGAACATCCAGAGGAACCCTGGAGTCCTCCTGAGCTCAGACTTATGGAAAGTCATAGAGAGTACAGGTAACATGGAGCCCAGGTGCCTGGATGAACGAGGACCATGGGGCATGTGTGGGGACCATCTTCCCAGCATGCCATAAGCATGGGCATATGGAAGAAAAGAGACATCTAGCTTATGTGCCCTCCCCTACCTACATTGACTTTGATGGGCTTCCAGCACCACAGACTCAGATCTGAGCTCTCCCTGTGCACAGCCTGAGCAGTCCTACACCCGTCAACTTCCGCAATCACTTTTCTCTCCAACACAGCTCTGATTGATGGGGAGAGAAGGGGGAGAGAGGGAAAGAGAGAAGGAGAGGGAAGGAGGGAGGGAGAGAGAGGGAGAGAGACCTACATGACTGTTAACTTACAAGGAATGAAGCTGGTCTTCCAGAAGCTTCTAGCTCACTGTCTGGTTTGTCGGGGTTAAATACCCACAAGCAGGCTGAGGAACCGCACTTCTCTCTCTTCACAGAAGGTGCAAGGCTAAACTAAACCAAATGGCATATGATGGCTTCAAGTAGGCACAAGCTTTCTGTCCTGGGATAATGATAACAATACTTCAGGGTGCATAAGTGCTTCATAGTTCACCAAGAACCATTCACATCATCTCGTTTCATTGTCTCCACTTGGCTGCCAATGGGGAAGGGCAGGAATCATTACTTCCACCGTACCTGTGGGGAAGACAGACCTCATAAAGGTTATGTAAGGAAATGGCCACCTTCCTTAATAAGCCGTAGAATCATATTCCCCCCAGGTTACCTCTGGAAAAGGCGCCTCCATAATTCTTCTTCCTGTGCTCCCGGCATAGAAAGTGGTAGAAATACAAGACACTGTTCTCCACTTGAGCATAGCTCCTCCCCTTGATTATGACTGTTAGCAGCTGTACCCCAGCATCACAGGTCAGCAGCATAGCAGAAGGCTGAGATGCCCAAGAGCTGAGCTGCCCCACAGTACCCTGATAGGTTTGCTAGAACTAGGAAGGTTAAATTATACCTCCATTTCCAATTTTGATCTTTTTGGGGGATGGGGATGGATAAAGTGCATTTCTGGCAAATTCCAAGGCATAATTTTTGTGGCCACCCTTGGAGAACCACGGAAGAGCCAGTGGTTAAAGATGGAATCATCAATGGAGCCTAACGACCAAAGGGGAGGAAGTGGGGAGGGGAGTGAAATAGAGAAAGCTCTCAAGCTAGGCAGGTAACTTATGGAGTGATGGAAATTAGCCACTGAAGGCGGCTATCTGGAAAACTCAAGCCTTGTCTGAAGGTACTTGTTTCCTATTTTATCAGCTCTGCTGTAGAAATCAAATGTGCCTCTAGCTGCATAGGGCCCACAGGCCACCAAGCTCATCCCTACACGAGTGGCTCAGCTTTCAAGTGTCTGCCTGCTCACTAGAGCATCAACTTTTGGCCACTCTTCACTTGTCACTTATGTGGTTGGCGCCTCCCTGGAGCTTTTAACTAGAGATGCAGAATGACAAGGTCAAAGAAAGAGGGCAAGGTGCCTACTTCTGCCCTGCGGAAGTGACCTTCTAAGTTGTGGTGTCCCTTCTGTGCCCCAGCCTTTCCCTTTCCTCTTGCATGGGGACCACACCTGCCTTACAGAGAGTCATGGCATCTAGTTGGAAGACGTTTTAATACGATCACCAGCAAAGAGGAAGCTGGCAGATGCAGGGCTGACCTTAAGCCCTTAGGTGTCCTGACATCTCCATGCTACATGAGCATTTTCTATTATTGAAAAAGGACAATGTGTTTTCAGAGGAGTAGTTAGTGTCTTGAGTTTCTTGAGTTGGTCTCTGCCAAGCTGAAGGCGTGTAACACTAGAGCACAACAGCCAACAGCTGAGAGAAAAAGGAGAGACCCTGAGTGGCTGACATACTGGACTGAGTAGAGGGTGTGGCAGCAGGCTGTTGGACCGTCTTGACAGGGTTGCTGAGCCTCACGAGGCAGGGGACCATGCGGTCTCCAGTCTCCCCTCAGCTCACCGACTTACCTTCCCATCTCAGACTTCCTTTTAGGAGTCTTCATCAGCAATGAGCTACTGAGCCTCATGGCACTCAGGTACAGCGACAGCTCTGGACGAGTCAGCTTCCCCAGTCTTGTCTGCCTCCTGATACGGCTGGAGACGATGGCAAGTAAGTGACCCTGGGGGCATTCTGTAGACCTGCACAGTGACTAGTGAACTGAATAGATGGCCAGGAGAGCACTGATGCCCCAGTACCTGGGTGAAGGCTCAGGTGTAGGCAGGCTGGTGTCCTTCTTGACATCCCCTTGATCTAAGAGGGCCAAGCCAGTGAGACTGCAAAGGGGTGTGGCAAGGAATGGGGCAGAAAATGAGGTCTGCCAGAACCATGCACAGCTGCTGTGAGATTCACATATGAAAGGAAGCAGTTGGCCAAGAAGACTGAAAACCCCCAACCCATGGCAACAGGTAATAGTGCATTCTCAATAGGGAAAAAAAAAAACACCTATACTAAGCAGATTTATGAAGTAACTGGTGCTATGCAAATGGCACAGAAAGTTACTCTTCAAGTCCCTGCACTGTTGACCTTCTATCCTTCCTCCAAGTTCTGACCTACTTCCTCTCTTGGAAGTTGTCCTACTTCCTTCCCCTGTTGCTATGATGAAAAACTCTGAGCAAAGCAACCTAAGGGGTAGAAGGTTTGTTCTGGCTCAGTAGTTCCAGATTACAGTCAGGGAAGTCAAGGTGGCCAGAGTATGAAGCCACTGGTCATGTCACACCCAGGACCAGGAGGAAAGCGATGCATGCCCGCTGCTATTCATCTCCCTTTCTCCACTTACACAGGCCAGGATCCCAGGCAGAGGATGGTGCTGTGGACCATGTCTGTGTCCTCCCTTCTACACTCCTTCCTGTCCCTACATCTCAACTCCCTTTCTTGCTTCCTCACCCTAACCAGGCTCTGTCTCGGGAACAAGGTTAATTGTTCCTGTCTCCTCTCTAGGTTACGTTTAGAGCAAATTCTACTGTTTAGTTATACAATGGAGGGTTTCCATCTGTATTGAGAGAGTTTCACACAGGTGAATACGTGGGGGCATAAGGTCTTTCTTCAAGTTATAAAAATCCAAAAAGATGGCGGCAGCCAGAGGATTCCACACTTTTTTTTTTTTTTTTTTTTTTAGTAAAACAGCTTTTGTTTGAAATAAAATCGTATGTGAAGCTTCACAGGGAAGCACAAAACATCTGTTGGGAGGGAAGGGAAGGGGACAGAGGTCCAGAAACACCCCCTGAATCCTGATATCTTAACTGCCATGGGGTGCTTCTGAAAAGCCCCAGGTTCTGAGTGAAGATTGAAAGGACAAAATCCTGAGAAGGTGAAAGAGAAACCTGAGTTCTGAAAGAGATTGGGGAGATCCCAACTGCACCCATTAAAAAATTAGCCCCCACACCCCCACACAGCAAAGAAAAAAAAGCAAGGTATGTGGAGTGGAGTCTAGAAGGTGTCTTGAGGGGAGACCCCAGCGCCGCCCTACAGTGTAGAGCTGGACGAAACAGAACAGACAAGAGGCGCTCTAGGACAGTGAAGGCCGATGACCTCTCAGCCAGTCTGAACCTTTCTTCCTCTATCCTAGAGGCATTCCGCAACCTGTCCAAGGATGGCAAAGGCATCTACCTGACAGAAATGGAGGTAAGGCACCTTCCCCTCCCAGGACAGGGCACAGTACCAGGCCACGTTCTCCTGATCCATTTCCAAGGGGCATTCTTCTCCCTGGGCTATGGAATGGTCCGTCAAAGGCCAGCCAGGCTGGTGGGGGTTGGGGGGAAGGAGCTGCCTCCAATTACTGCCTTTATATATTGCAGGCTGCCAGGCAGCTTTAGGATCTTGGCAGAGAGATTTTATTTTTTTTCCAATAGCTTAATAACGCAGAGGACTATGTGGGAGTCATAAATCCAAAAGGGAAGTAAAGAACAATCCACCGAGCTCGCTGTGTATTGAGCTTGAATTTTCGAGCCACCTAACCAGCCAGATGGTCAACTCAACACAATACTTCTCTCTGCTGGGCTATTTAGAAAGAATAGGTGCTGTTTGGTTGCTCAGCTGGTAGACTAGAGGGTTGTAAAGGGGTTACCCTGAAAGTAGGTGGGAGAGATGTGTTGAGACAGAACATTGAGGATGGAATTGGCTGGGAAAAGGCATTGATACTCAAATGAGATCTTCCAAGGGAGGAGGTATGTGTTTGCTCTGCTCTGCATCAAATGAACCAGCTTTAAAAACTGGTTCCAGGAGCTGGGCATAGTTGTGCACGCCTTTAATCCCAGCACTTGAGAGGCAGAGACAGGTGGATCACTGTGAGTTCGAGGCCAGCCTGGTCTACAAAGTGAATCTAGGACAGCCAAGGCTACACAGAAAAAGCCTGTCTCGAAAACCAAAACCAAAACAAAACAAAAAAACTGGCTGGGGCTGTGTGACTCAGTAAAGCACTCATGGCATGAGCATGAGGGTCTGAATTTAGACCCCTAGCACCCACATAGCAAGGCATAGTCGTGTATGCTTACCATCCCAGAGCCCGGGAGAGGCAGAGACAGAAGGGACCCTGAAGCCTGCTGGCCAAATTGCCAAACTCTAGGCCCAATGGGAGACTCTGTTTCAAAAAATAAGGAAGACACCTGGTGTCAACATTAGCGCCCAAACTCGCATATTATATAAACACATGAATCCACACCTACGAGGACTCACACACCAGAGACAAGGAAAGGGAAGGGGGCAGAGAGAATGCTTGTTCTAATTATGATGCTCATTTCTCAGTGGATGAACCTGGTCATGTACGGCTGAGGTGAGAAGTCCAGCAAGCCCTCTGGACCAGGTAAGACATGGCAGCGTTAAGAGTCCTTTCTTCATCCTATGGGCATTTCCCCCACTTTCTCTAAGAATGACACATAAGGCTCCTGGAAACAGCCTCTTGGAGACTTCAGAAAGCTTATCTTTATGAGCCAAGACCCACTGCTCACGGCTCCTGCATTTCAAGGCCAGATGCTCAGATTTCATCCAGACACACGCACGAAGCAAGCAGCCTGAAAGTCGTGAATGAGAGATTTACAACATTTAATTAATGTTCCAAAGAGAACGGATGATGACTCATTCTAGACAGGCACTAGAAATGGTGAAAATAGAACACCATGGAGCAATCCGAACAGCTGACCGTGGGGGAAAGGAGAGCCAGCCACCTCAGCTCTACCATTGCCTCACTGGATTTGGGCAGTTGTAGCTATGTATAGTTGTTAGTGTTTATACTTCTAGTTTGCACTCAACAACAAACACATCGCCATTTCCTCTTCAACTTTTATGGGACAAACTAGAGAGTTACAGAATGTCTTCAGTCACACTGCCCCATCCTGCATTGGCAGAAATTCTGGCTGACTGCTCTAGAATCCTGAAGAACTTGCGAGTTTGTGCCCCCGCTGTCTGGAAATCTTATGTGTTTCTTACTTAGAGACAAATTTCTATCCATGCTTCCATAGAAACTCTTACTTCTTGGACCACTGCAGAAAAAAAGAAGAGACTGGCTTTGCCAGACCTTGAGTTCCTTGGAGACATTTCTGTTGGCTGAGGCAAAATCTCTCTTCTTTACCACTGTTGGTTGTTACCACTGTTGGTTGTTACCACTGTTGGTTGTTACCACTGTTGGTTCTCTATGCAACAGTCCTGTGATCAGTACCATCTCTGTTAGTTATTTGTCACTATGACAAAATGCTTGGCCACAGCAATCCTTTCTACTCATCATTTGAAATTACGGCAGCAGGTCACGGGCAGCTAGAGCTTTGCATCCACAGTCCGGAAACAGAGGGAGGTGGGCACTCACACCCAACCAGCTTTCTTCTCCCCCACCCCTTTTTTAAATATGGGACCCTCAACACATTCAGAACATGTCTTACTACCTCAGTCAGTCCTCTCTGAAAATACCCTTGCAGATGCACCCAAAAGATGTTTCTTACCCCAATCAAGTTAATAATCAAAGCTCACCACCACACCCTCTGAAGTTCTGTTACTTCTATAAATAGTATTTGATAATCTATGAATTATGTGTGTGCCTTGAAACCATGAGAAAAGTACTCTGCATAAAGATGTAATATTTGAGCATCAATACCTCCTGATGAACAATTGATGGTTGCTAGTGATTTACAAATTGAAAAGAGTCAGTTTTACTCAACTGTATTGAATTCTCCTTTCACTCTTAAAAAAAAAAAAAAAAGGTCATTTCCAACGTTATTGTGCCTAGCACAATCTGCATGGGGTTACTGTTTCTCTAGTTGTATCTTGAAGCTAATTTGGCTCACAGGATATGTACATTTTTGAAATTTTAAAGTCACTGAATTTTCTCTACTAAATTTTCTCTCTTTTGGGAAGTCCCAATTCTCTTTTTACTATTTTTTTTTTCATTTCCCTGATCTTAAGACAATACAAGGAGCAAGATGCATATGTATCTATCTCTTTCATTAATGCTTGTCATTGCCCCGAGAGTGCCCCTCTTCCTTGTTCACTGTCACTCTCTGACATCCAATATTGCGCATGCCCTTTCATACATGGCTCGGGATTTCACTGAGGAGACGGAAGCAGGAAGACGAAGGGGTTCAGACTAATAATGTACAAATCCGCCAGCTTCGGTAACACCCCTCCTTCTCTTGTATTCTGTTGCCCAGAATCTCCCTCTGGGGGTGTTCTGTGTCTCATTACCATCCACCTTTGCAGGGGCCTGGTTGAATAAATTTTCTCCTTTATCCTCTGAATACTAAACCTCTCTCTCTCTCTCTCTCTCTCTCTCTCTCTCTCTCTCTCTCTCTCTCTCTCTCTCTCTCTCTCTCTCTCTGTGTGTGTGTGTGTGTGTGTGTGTGTGTGTGTGTGTGTGTGTGTGTGTGTGGTTTTCTAAGCCTCATCCAAACAAATGTATCTTTTGAATTTCCCCTACCTGGTAATCCCTCCCAGCTACTACTGTTCCTTTCCTCCCATCACTGCCATATTCCACAAAGGAATTATTTGTCTCCACATCTTCACTTCCTACTCTCTCCTCAAACTTCCTCAATTTCAATTTTTTAGAAATCATCTGTCGCCCTGAATTTTGCATTGGCTTTTGATCTTATTTTTCTGTATCCATTCATATCCCTCAAATCAATTTCCTGAATCCAGAGTTACACTCTTAAAAATTCAAATCCATTTACTGCATTCCCCAAGTTAAAAGCTCCTCAACATCTCTCCCTCTTGCTGTACAAGAAAATTCTAGAATCCTTAACATCAGACCCTGAAGCTTGTACTATCTGCACACCCGTCCCCCATCCATCTGACCACACCTTGCTCCTTTGTTGTCTACCTCAGCCATACCATTGCCTCCTATTCTCTGATCTTCCCAGCCTCAGGTCTCAGGCTGCACTGTCTGCTCTACCCTGTTGTATTAGAGGCCCTTTCTTGCTGTAGCCCAACTGGCAATTCCCATAAAGTTTCTCACATAGCCTCTTCCCCAGTCATAAAACTCAACATGTAGTTTTCTTGTTGCCAATTTCTTTCATATTTTTTAATGAGCTTTGTTGCAATGCAATTCACACCATGCAGCTTACCCACTTAAAATATGGAGTTCGTGCTGGGCACGGTGGCACACAGCTAGAGACCTGGAGTGCAGGAAGCAGCAAAGGCAGAAGGGTCACAAGTTCCAATCCAGCCTAGGTGAGTTCCGGGCCAGCCAGAGCTACATGACAAGATACTGTCACACACACACACACACACACACACACACACACACACACACACACACATTTGTGTTTTTTGTTTCAGGCCATTCCTATAATATAATTTTAGGGCATTTTTTCATCTGCATATAAAGCAACCTCATACTCCCAAGTTGCATGCAGCCTTTAGTCTTAAGCAAGCACTAATCTACCCTCTGACTCTGTAGATTTGCCTATTCTGGGTGTTTCATATTAATGGAATCAACGAGAGACCCTTAGTAACCATGCCTTTCACTCAACATAATATTTTCATGGTTCACCTGCATTGAAGCATGCCTTAATTCTTTATTCCCTTTTTGTTCCCAGAAGTATTTCATAGATGTTACGCCATATTTGATTCATCTTCCAACAACTGGTATTTGTTGGTATCATTTCTACTTTGCGACTACCGTTAATAATAATATTGTGAATGTCTGTGGGTGAGCACTGGGAACCATATTTTCACTTTGCTTGCCTAGGGATGGACCTGAAGGATCATGTGGTTACTCTGAATGACATTTAGAAGAGCTGCTTGCCTTTTGTGTCTTTCCTCAGCAGTGGGTGGGAGTCTGAACAGCACTTGGATTTGGACTGGTACCTCACTGTGGGTTTGATTGGCACTTCCTTGATATCAAATGATGCTGAGACTCTTTCCCATTGATTATGGAATATGTGTATGTTTTCTTTAGAGAGTTCTATTCAAATCCTTTGTGCATTTGCATTTTGCATTGAAATTGTTATATATTAATATCTTTTTGCTACTGAGTTGTACGAGTTTTTTTCACAATGTAATTACTAGTCCTTTATCATAATTTATTGACTGATTTTCTCCTGTTTGTCAGGTCATCTTTTCATTTTTAAAAAATTTTATCTATTTTTTTAAGTAAAATGGTTTTCATGTAATATATTTTATATTTTCCCTTCCCCCAACTCTTCCCAGATCCTACCCACTCTGTGGTTTTGTGAATGTTTTGTTTTATCTTTTCAGTTCTGGGTGGTGTCCTTTGAAGTCCATGTGCCTCTAAGTTTGATGAGGTCTACCATGTCTATTTTTTTTTTAATTATTTATATTTTGGGCAGTAGATCTCAAGGATATTGTCTAGTTCAGGATCACAAGTGTTTACTCCTGATCCTCTTTTAACGTTCTTACAATTTAGCTTTTGTCATTCAGCTTTATCCTTTCGTGGATAGACATCTGCCCTTCTCCACACCTTTTGCTAAAATGATTAGTATCTCTTCCATCTTGCTGTCTTTAAACATCAGCTCATCATACTGTAAGGATTTAGTCTATATTCCAAGTCTTATCCGAGGCGTGTGGGGCTGATAGGAATCGCATTCGATCTTAAATTAACTGGGAAATGTCATATTCACAACATCACCTTTTCAAGTCTGTAGATTTAGGACACACCTCCATTTTCACGTCTTTAATTTCTCTTAGAGATGCCTTCCTGTCTATGGTCCTGCGTAAAATGGTCTCCTTGGTTTTTTTCTTCCTTTTGATGCTATTGTGAATGAAATTGTCTTCTTACCCTCTTTTCAGTTGTCCATTGCCAGCTTTTAGTAATACACTGATTTTGTATACTAATGTTACATCTTACATCTTTCTAAACTATTTTGTTAGTTCTGGTTTTGAAGGGATCCCTTTGGGTTTTATAAATATAGAAGCATATCTGAAAGTAGCTTTATATTCAGCTTTTCAATTTATATCTATTTATTACTTTGTTGTTGTTGGTTTTTTCCTGGTTTGGTTTGGTTTGGGTTGGGTTTTTTTCCCTTGCTTTGTTATCCTGAATAGGATTTATACTTCATTTCTGAGCAGGTACTTAAAAACAAAACAAAACAAAACAAAGAACTAAGCATAACAGACATCTTTGTGCTCCTGACCTTGGCAAAGATGACCGGTCTCCCACTCACTCTCCCATATATGATGTTAAATTTGAAGCTATTTTATGGGGTGGGAATGCAGTATTTTTAATGTTATAACAAATACTGCATGATATTGTCCCCGCTTTTCAATTGAGAAAGTTGCCCATGGTTGCAAGGTTACTTAATAGTTAAAAACTAGGTCTGTCCTTTTCATGTTTTACCATGCAGCATTCACAGCTGTCGTGCACACAGCTGGGTTATAGTGTGTGTCTAGGTGACAGCCTATTTAGTATTCAGAAAACACTGCATCTACATTTCATTCAGAAATGAGTATGTCCAGGACCATGCATACTTGTATGGATGATGGGTTTCCCCTTTTTATTATTTGAGGGTTCCATACATGTATATAATAATGCAGTTTGATTAAATCTGCCTCCCCTATCAGTCCTCCCATGCATCCCAACCTTTTCTTGCTAAGTCCATGTGCTTTTTTTTTTTTTTTTTTAACTCACTGTGGCTACTTAGCACCGTCTCTGTGTGCCTGGGTCTAGGACTGCTTTGGGGAGCCTGGGAAGCCTTTCAGGGACCACATCTGAAGAAAACAGACACTCTTTCTCCCAGTAGTCTGAGAGAGCCCCTCTTCCAGAAATTGACAATAGCTAGCCAACTAAGGGTAGGACTGTGTGCCCACCTCCTGCTCTATGCAAGGTCTGCCTTGACCTTGCTCCGGCCTGGAGCAGACCTTCACAGCTGCTGTGTGTTCATACACACGACACTGCCCTGTCGTGTCTGGAAAGCGGTGCTTCATGACATTGCTTTATGCCTCTGGATTTTTACTCATTCTGCCCTCGTTTTTTTGTGATGATCCCGGTGCCTTGGGAGGAGGAGCTTGATACAGGTGTTAGGGAACTGCCTCTCTGTTTGTAGTCGGCTAATACTCTTTGAGCTGTTTGCTTGATGTCTCTATCCCTTGTTACTTGCTAAGCTTAGACTTGCGTATTTGTTGCTCCCTTAGCACAAAGTGGAGTGTGAGCGCAGAGGGTCATTCAGTAACCATTTCCCAGGTGACAAAAGAAATTGTATGTTCATTTTTAAAATTTTATTTTAATTAAAATATAATTGCAACACTTCACCACTTCTCTTTCCTCCCTCTAATCCCTCCTCTCCCTCTTCCCCACTCCTTCTTAAATTTATGGCTTCTTCTTTTATTATAATTACATATCGTATGCATATATAAATGCACAAATACGTAACTACAACCTGCTGAGTCTGCTGAGTGTTACTCGTGAGTACTTGATATCAAGAATAGACAATTAGGGGGCTCATCCCTGAGAGAGAGTAATTCTCCCGTTCTCAGCAGTCATCCATTGCCTGTAGCTTTGTCTAGGTGTAGGACCCTGTGAAGTTCCCCCTTCCATGCTAGCGTGCCCGTTGGTACTGTCGCTATTCCGGTCGTCTTTAGCCTGCCATATTATTGATAGAATAACCAAAGGATTTGTCATCTTTACTCTATGAGCTCTTTCTCAGAGAAGGACGCGATGGCACCGTGCCACCACGCCATTCTGTTTCTGGTCACAGTCTCTAAACTGTGCAAGAAGCCTTTCGGTACCTAGACTTGCTGAGTATGTTGGCTTGTTCTGCCATCGTTAGAATCATGTGCTCCTCTATTTCTGCCTCATCTCCCTGGCTCACCATCCCCCAGCCTCTGCCCCCATCCCTGCCCTCCCCCAGCCCCTTCCCCCCTCCCCCTGTGCCCCAGCTCCCCCCACCCCTCACCCTCACCCCTCACCCCCACCACTCCCCTCTGACTTAGCTTAGGGTGTGAGTAAGCACAACCGGAGTGAACAACTCTTCCACCCTCTCCTCCAACTGATTTGTCCTGAAGAAGGCATGTGCCCTCAGCGCCACACTGCGGGTGATGTTTCTGTTAGATGATCAATTGCAGAAGATGCTAGCAGTGCATTGACACCGGTGAAGTCATGTTGGTCTCAACTGACGTCAGAGTCTCCAGATTTAATACACTGTGACTCCCACCTTGCTGAAAGCTCATCCAGCTAACGCCATCTGCATGTGCGTTGATGTGCTGGCAACATGGCAGGAAAGTGCCTTCTAACAAATTAGTCTTTGTACCAATCTCCACTTCACGGAAGTCTTCAATCTGTGTGGAAGTGGAAAATAGGCAGCAACGACCTTGATCTTTGCTGATTGCTACCAATAATTCATCAGAGAGTGCCTGCTCTACCCCGATAAATGCATCTCTCCAACCTTCAGACCAAGAAATGCCCTCTATGATGGCTGGCTAGACTTTGGGTTGACGACCAGCATAACAAAGTAGACAAGACCATCAGAAGTTTGGATCAAATTCCCCCATGTAGGTCATAAGTAAGAATTAGGAGATTGGATTTGCAGCTGGTAACCTGAAAAGGCCAGGTCCCCCTAAAAAACATAACTGGTTTCCCTAGAAGCTCAGTGCCCAGCTTTCTGGGCTGGCTTTTGAAGGGAAATGTACCCAATTAGGAAACCAACATGTACACACTCTAAGAGCCTAATGGGAGGGTGGGGGTGGGAGTCTGGACCCATGACATCCACCAACGGAAAAGTCCAGTCCTCAGAGGTGGGTGCACGCAGAGCGCAAGCGGCTCCCAGGAGAGCAGAAGAGTGAGTTGAGGGAGAGCCAGTCAGAATAGCTCCCTGGATGGCTTCGTCATGCAGAAAGCTTTGAAATTCTGCAGACTTTTAGAAGAATTATTAAGATAATGATAGACTATGCAGACAGGGGGAAAAATGAGGCAATTAGTAACTCCTGGAGGAACAAAAAGTTACAGAAGAAAGGAAATATGATCCAAGAGTATTTCTTCACTTAGCAGTGAACAGTACATATATAATTGTAATAAAGTAGAAATTAAATATTGATTTAACAAAAAGTGTAATATAAATTTGTTAGAAGAATGAAGAGAGAGACGATAGAGATATAAAAGTGGGCGAGGAACACCCAGCCCTGTCTTCCATCACAGAAATCGATGGGCATTTAAAATTGGCAAGTGAAGAAGCCACTGTCTCGGCTTTACCATGTGGAAATGTGGGGTGAAGCTTCCAAAGCAAGCCTGAGGACAACTTAGGGCAAACAGGATGGAGCGATCTGCCCTTTCTCCCTCATGGTTTGTAGTAATGATTGAGTTTTCAAATTATATGTGTTGAGCTGAATTCTCGCTAGAAAATACACATAACAAGTAGCAAAGGCACAGAAAAATCAGACGTTTAAGACTTGAGGGAAGAGAAGAGCAGGTGGGTGGGAATTAACTGCCAGAGGGCAGGGACGTATTATAGAGGCAGGAAAACTATCTATGCAGGGCTGTCACTTAGTCTGTACCATATGCACTTGAGAAAAGCCATTCTTCTACTGAAGTCCACAGCCAGCAGGCTGGAGCACGCAGAGGGCAGAGGGCAGAGGGCAGAAGGACAACTGACCCCAAGATTCTGTCCATGCTGCTGCAGGCACGTATAGAGCTGGGTGAGCTGGGCTTTGCGTCCCAGAGGCAAGCAGAGTGGAGTAGATGGGTACTGTTTTCTTTTGAAGCGAAGAGCATCTCACCATCTACGGAGGGAAATTCCCAGGCTGGAAATGGGACTGGGCCTCTATGGTCACTTGAAGAAAAGAGCAGTTTCTTTCCTCTCCCTAGACCTTTTGCCTATGAGATTCTATGTCTTTCTCTAGATGAGCTCCTGGTGGTCACTCAAGGAACTGGCTTCTCCCGTGGAGCTGCATCAGCCCCTGTGGTGGGTCTGTAGCTAAACCTGGTATCTGAACTGGAGACAAAAAGCCTGTCAAGAGCCTGGGCCAAGCTGAGTCAGGCTCTGCTAAACCCAAGGCCACTAGGTCATCAGAGCGCTTTCTGACTTCTAGCACTTCCAGGAAAACAAACCAGGAAATGTTGGCTGCTCTGAGAGAGGAAAGAGGCTGACACTCTGTCCTCTCCCAGCCTCTCACCGGATCTGTTTCTTGGAAAAACTAGAGAGACTCAGTTTATGGACCTGCCCGCCAGGTGGTGTTGGTGACCCTGGAATGGTCCACTCAGTGTCATTTGCCAAATCATCGTGTTCTTCTGTGTCTGCAACCCCAGTTGTTTCACAGCTGAGTGGCAAAATAAAATTTATTTCTACAAAGGGTTCTTGGTGTGAAAGAAGAATCCTAAATCTGGTATTAAAATTAAAGCTTGGGAAAGGGCAAGCTAGCCAGCGAAGCAAATGCCTTCCTCCTCCTCCTCCTCCTCCTCCTCCTCCTCCTCCTTCTCTTCCTCCTCCTCCTCCTCCATCACATGCTCCTCAGGGATCTCAAAATGGTCATTTTTAAAAAAAAAATCACGAGGCCAGACCCTACTCTGGAAGCTGTGCAGCCTAAGAGCTCAACTAGGAAGTGTCTCCCGGGAAGAGACTGGACCGGCTGGTTGTTTTCCTTATCTGTGTGATGGGATACCTGACACAACACTTCAGGGAAGAATTTCTGACTTCTTGTGTCATGAATTTTAGACTACTGTGGTAGAAAGGGCGTAGTAGTGTTCACGGAGCATATGGCACAGGCTCCTCACATCATAGAGGGCTAGGAAGGAGAAGCAGCAGGGCCAGAACCAGGGGCCAGGCCTCTAGACTTCAAAACCCACTTCTGGAAACCATGTACTTATCAGCTTGATTCCCACCTCCTAAAGGTCCCCGGCCACCCCACGTGCTCAAATAGCGCCACCTGCTGGAGAACAGATATTCATTCAACACAAGAGCTTGAGGGAGACATTTCAGATTTAATGGGATCAGCAACTGTCTGTGTGGAAAGGACAGGACGGTGAAAACCCTTCTGAACGTGACTTTGTTAGAAAACCGATGGCGTGGGCAGGATTGCTCTGTCACTCACACACTCATGCCAAGAACAAGGTCACCATTTGGAAGTGACCACATTCAGTACACAAACAACAAATACAGCCAACTGACTCACATATTGCAAGGTGTTCTTGGTCATTTCATGGAATTTAGAATGAAACAGCTGGATTGGTAATGGGCTGGATTGTTCGGTTACATATGGTCTTTTGCACACAAAAATATTGGACCTATGGGGCAACATAAGCTCTGCTCCAAGGGAAAATCCAGAAGATTGAACCAGCCCTCTCTACAGAGCTCAGAGGTGACCTGTTTCAGAACCACTCTGTAGAAAGTTCAGCACACCTGCACAGCACACCTGCACAGCACACCTGCACAGCACACCTGTGCAGCCTTGGGCACCTTAGCCAACTGTTACCCTGAGCCCTTCTGGGTTGGCCTGGGTTTGAAGAACCAAGAAAGAACAGTTCATTTTACAGTCATGTGGTCAACAATGAGCAACCCTGGGTTGACTGGGCCTCCTATGCATAAACTAGACTGGAATCCAAAGCCGCACTAGTTTTCTCCCTCTCATTGCTCTGCTCCAGAGCCAGGCTTTCATTTTTTCTTTAAAGTAGCACAACAGAAGGGGATCAGTTACTTGGTCAGTTGGTTGAAATGCTGACTCACAGAGACACACTGTGTTCAGAGGACTCAAGAAGGCTACAGTGGCCATGACATGTCATAGACTCTGACTTCCTGTCTGGAGCTTAGGTCAGACCAGCCAGCATTCTCCCATACTGAACCTCCCCAGGGTTCTTTACATCCCTCAGCAAAGGTCAAGAAAAGCCCCAAAGCAAGAACAGTACAATGCGCTAAAGACTTCAGATGCCCACAGCCCTGCCAGATTCTCACAGTGTACTGATAGCAAAGCCTCGGTGAAGCAAGGCAGTGGCGGCGCACACCTTTAATCCCAGAGAGCACTTGGGAGGCAGAGGCAGGCGGATCACTGTGAGCTAAGGCCAGCCTGGTCCACAAAGCAAGTCTAGGACAGCCAAGGCTACACAAAGAAATCATGTCTTGAAAAACAAACAAACAAACAAACAAACCAAAACCCCAAAACAAACGAAGTCTCTGTGATTTATTGCCTGTCGTGAACACTGCGTGTCTTCCACAGACCTGAAGAAACTGAGAACCAAGTGGGACATCATTTCTATTTTAGGAATGAGCAAAGCTGAAGGAGTTACCCCCGCTCCCAAACCACTGAGTATGCATTTACGGCTGCTTTCTGGGACTCAGCTTCTTCTTCCGCCTCGCAAAGACCACACCAGCACATCTAGCTGGTGAGCCTGCAATCATGTCTGGAACTCTCCCTCAGACAGGAAAAACAGAGAGGGATGCAAAATGTGCCAAGAGATAGTCACCTGCACAGGTGGAAAAGAAGATGGAGAGAAAGAAGGAAAGATGGAGGATGGAACAATCTGGGAAGCAAACCTCAGAAAGAACAGGAAAAAAACCGCAGGCGACTGACATGAGCAGAAGCTGGTAAAGATGCTGGAGATAAACCCCACCTGCACCCCGAGTGAAATGCATATCCAACAGAAAGAAATATGGATTTTTCTCATCACTCACCAGAATTAAGTAACTCTCATACCTCTGAGGCCAAGGTCCCCCACATTGTATTGTGAATGAAACCCATCTGGAATAACGTGTCTTAAAAACAAAGCAAAAAAAAAAAAAAAAAAAAAAATCTTTAGAGATTCTGATCAAGCAAATTCAAACCTCAGCCTGGAAATCTGAATTATTAAAGCACCCGGGAATGGACAACACCCTGGACGAACATATCAGAATCACGGCTCTTCAGCTCCACTGAATGGGTTAGCTCTCTGGGCTGCCAGAGTGAGAGGAACTAACTGGTGAATTCACATTTAAGGCTTGCTTTGTCAGAGGCCACGCCCACCCTGTTCAAGATACTGGCTGCCACCCTGGAGAGTTCCAAGGTCCCCTTCCCACCACTTCTGCTCACTCTCCCTCTTCCTTCTGGCTTGCAGAGAACTAATGTCCTGGTTGGTTTTCTTGCCCTAAACAAGCTAATTAAGCAATAATCCTAACAGAATCCATCACTCTGACAAGGTTGTTGATTAATGCTCCCCCTGCCAAGCCCAAAGTGCTTAATATCCCCGGCAGAATGGTCAATAGTGAGTGCTGCAGTGGTGCAAGGCTGCGGCAGAGCAAGACTGGCCACATCTGAGAGGACGAACGCAGAATGGGTAATGGGGCCCAGTTTTGCAGCCTGGCAGAAGGCACAGGAGGAAAAGGAAGACTGGCTTGGAAGTACACGCACTGGAGTGCCTCCAATCGGCGGCAGCGGTGCCCAAACTTGTGACACTGTGACCTGCCATCCTCATCTACAAATCTGTTCTCCTGAGGCTTGGGTAGCCCACAGGCCGCCTGGGGACATACGTGGGATTCTGTATCCTTTGATCTGAGACCACGAAATGGCCCGAGAGAGCAACTCTGAATAACCGTGGGCCATGGAAAGACCACAGGAAAGGCAGATGAACACAGAGATACCTCATCTGTTTTGCAGATGTACTCCATAGCTGCTGGGGCGAAAGGTGGGACTGGCGAGATAATACAATGGCTGTCCTTATAGGTAAATTTCAAGTCCATTCTCTGCACCCAGGATATCATTGCAAACACTCTGATCCCTAGGAAGACATAACTTTCTTCAGTGTTGGGAGACTGGTCCTAGATCAAGCAGAATGTGGTGAAACACTGCCCCCTGGTGGCTACAGCTGCATCTTCAATTCTTCTACCTTCCTAAGGTTCCTGCCCCAGCAAGGGTCCAGTGGCTTCTATGAGGACCTCAGTCTGAGTATCATCTGAGCTGCCACAACAAAATATGCAGCCATATGTACTGTCTAATGTTATTCCCAGTGTGAATATCCCCTCCTTTTTTGGTGTCTTTCAGGGTTGTCCCAGAGAGGGGTTGTAATGCTACAACTGTCCACTTGTGGATAGCGCCTGAATAACATCAGGAACCATTAGCAAACCAGGCCCTAGACTTCTCTTCCTCAGTCAACCAACCATAAGGGACACGTCACAAAGCTGTGTGCACATGCTTTAGAGCAGAAGGCGTTATAACATGAATAGAAAACAGGCATTTGGGCAACTTCATGTAACTTGCTTGTGCCCTCAGGACCTGCTTGGGCCTGATCATGTATGTACCACTTCCATTTGATAATGGATTGTCTGTGGAACTGCCCCACCCCCCATCTGTGAATCCTCTGTCTCTTTTTTTTTTTTTTTTTTTTCAGAAGGAGTGTATGGTCTTGGTAAAGCAGGAAGATCAACTCTCCCTGGCTATGCTGCCCCAGGCACACACACTCTCACATGCCATGGCATCTTATGTCTATACAGGTTTCCAGTTCTGGGTGGCTACAAACAACATAGCATGCAGTGATTTCTCCATGCTAAGAGCATAGTTGATGGAACATTGTGCAAATCGGGGAATGCGGGGTTCCCTGTTCAAGGCAGAGCCTTGAGCAAGAACCTCCTGGCCTAAGGATCAAGTCTGTTCTTTCTTTACTCAGCTATATGACCTGGGAGGAAAGCTTTCTACTTCTGGGCCTCTTCTCAAAAAAAAAAAAATTAAGACTCTGACTCGAAGGCCTCTAAGGTCTTTGCCATACAGCAGTGTTAGGGAGCCAGTTCCTCACAGTCTAAGCAGCCACCAGCATTGAGGATAGCAGTTAATCACCATAAAAGACCCCCTGATACCACAACAGCCTGAGAATCACACAGGAAGTCAAACAGTGCTCGCTCCCGACAGTGTGGGAGCAGGTGCTTCTCTGCCTTGGATGCTTATGAGCTTGAAAATGAAAAAAACCCTTTCACCCGGATGGATGCTGGTGGGCAGTGACACCTAGTGGATATCTTTACTAACTGCTGTCCAGCCCCACTGCTCTGAAAGGAGCCAGCCAGAAAGGCAAGTCCCAGCTGTGGCTAACCCTGCAGTGTTAGCTCATCTTGTGAGCACTGAGGGGTGGTTATAGGCACACTCTTAGACCTGTGCCTCAGTCTGACCTTAATCCGTTTCTTCACTTAGTTTGGCCCCCAACATCTTCCCTTTTCCCCCAAATCTCTCCCCTGCTTATAATGCAAAGTTTTTGCCAAGGAAGAGTAGCCCAAAGCCCAGTATGGAAACCCTGGGTCTCACATATATCCTAATTTCTATCGACAGCCACCTCCATATGGTTGCGTGACAGACCCATACAACCAGGCCATTGACTGCAGATAATGCGTATCAGGGTTTCCCTTCATCCCAGATGCTATTTGCTACAATAAGAAAACAAATAGACGTGATCCTGGTAAGCTTATCCCTAGACCACTACAGAGGTCCAGTCCTCACAGTAGTAACTCCTCAGAGCCCACCCAGAAGGAAGTGGTCTTTGGCTCAGATGGTGGTGCAGTGGTGGTGCGTGGCCACTTTCTGTCATGAAATCACATTTAGCATCACAACTTCTAAAGATGAGAGAGCCAGTGTGCTGACATTTCAAATTCCCTGCTGTGTTACACCCGTAACTGGATTAGGGAAATCTTTTTCATATGCAAACACGGTAAACAAAAGTAACTCCTTTAAAGGCTTGAAGTTGGAGCCCAGACGGCTCCCGGCTGGATACTAGAGACACTAGAAATAAGTTCAGGGATTCCCTTTTGCTGGTGGCTATTACACTAAGCCTTGCTATGTCTCACTAGCTCCACCTAGTGATGACGATGAGCAGAAAAAGCCAGAAATGTCTTAGAGGAGCAAGAATGATGCTTACCCTATGCCCTGAGTCTTCTGGGTACCTGGAGATGAGGGTGAGACAGCCTAGGATAAAGTTTGGATGTGCCTTCCTATGATGCATGGATCCGATTCAAAGGTACTAGATACTTGTCAATGTTATGATATCGGATCAGGAATCCTGAGCTGGTTACTGTAGGAACGTCTCCAGCACCAATCCACTCAATCGCTCTGTTTGTCAGCCAGCCATCCTCCCTGTAAGAAAGCCCAGTGAGTGTAGGCAAGCTAACAGGAGACCACTTAACTGCAATAGATCTTTCCCAGGTGGCAACTCATCCAGCAGCCAGCCTGTACCTGTCATGGTGGACCTTCATCAGGATGCCACAAGGCCGAGTATAAGTTCCTATGGATCCAGGCTGGGATCTCTGCTACTTCCTGCTGTGTGACCTTCATCTTAGTTTTGGTCCCCAGCTGCCCCCTCCTGTGTAAATAGATACTAAAGCAGACAGCCACTTGTTCTCGGGACTGTAATGCTCATGGTGACCTACCTACAAGAGAATCCGTGGACTTTGGTGGAGAATAAGATGTCAGTGTTGGTCCATCCATCAAAAGGGCCATTCTGGTAGGAGATGCTGATGGTGAGGGGGCCACTGGGGACATGAAAACAGAAGGAAGTCTGCACTTTCTGCTTAATTTTGCTATGAACCTAAAAACCCCTTAGAGAAAATGTACTCCTTTAAGGTGTATGTCTGGAGAGCGATTACATCTTAAGGTTACTATGAGAATCACATAAGACAATAGTGTCCAAAGGCCTTGTCTCAAAGACTCGGGTCTTCATAACACTGTGGAATCCACAGTAGCTGGTTACCATCCTCTTACAAGGCAAGGAGCCCCACAGCAAGGAGAGATGTCCAGTTCCCTCACATCTCATCTCCCACAGGAAGCCTCCTGGGTGGGGACAGGTGTAAGAATCAAAGAGCAAACCCAAGGAACAGCAAGTCCTTGCTTACTCCCCAGTGACCACCTAGCATGCAGGCCATCCATTTACTCATTCCACCCTGTTGTGGTTCCAAGAACTGCACAGCAAAGCAGAGAGGAAAAAAAAAGCTAATGTCTGGAGACTTTAACTTCAGTGCTGACTTCATGTTTAATGCAGGCTCTGTAGTGATCTCTTTCCTCTCCATTGTGTCACTTTTCCCAGAATGGATTTCTTCCTTCTGTCACTCAGCATGATTTCAGGAGCCAGCTATGGAGCCAGGGAACACCTAAAGGCCCTTCCTCTTGTGATAGAGCACATACATTTTTAAATGATGTGTCGGAGCACTCAGAGAGACAGAAGAGGCACCGTGCACAGGGCTGTGAACGCAGACATCTCCATCATCACCTGCCCCAGAGCTGGCGTGAGCGTGCACGGTTGTGGGGCTGTGGGTGTGAGCACGGGTTTGGACCATTCTTGGATAGCTGTGAGGGCTGCGGGGGCCTATGGTCTTGCCGTCAGTTTCTGTTCACTGTTGGTCACACTCCAATCTCTGCAATGAGGGCAACAGGACAGGCATGGGTGCTTCCTGGACCATAAATCTTCATTTTGTTTGTGTCTCCCCTTTTGGCCACACCCGTCCTTCCTGCCAGATGCTTCTCTTAGCCCAGACTCTGTAGAGCAGTGCCTCTTAGCCTTCCTGACACTGCAGCCCTTTACCATATGGTTCCTCATGGTCTTCTGCTCTTATGAATCATGATGTAAATCAAGTTCACCCAATGGTCTTAGGTGATCGCTGTGAAGGGTCATTCGACCCACAGGTTGAGGACCACTGCTGTAGGGAGATCCCGAGATGCTCTAGGGAGTCATGATGTAGAAGGACAAATGTGAACTTTGGTTCCAATCCCAGCTCTGACTTTTATGGCCTGTGCCGTCCTGGACTTTGTTATACTTTATCTCAGGAGTAGAGAGGCTAAATCTCTACCTGACACGGCTGTGAAGACTAAATGACAGAGGTGATGCTGCTGAGCACACAACAGTGTCGCTCTATTTAGTGAGATACCGGATCTAATCATTAAGTGCAGGAAATCAGGTCAGGTGTCAGGCCTGTGCCTAGATAATTATGCTACAACTAGTAGTGTGATCAATATCTAATTTCTTCATCTTTAGTGATGTTTGTTGCCTTCTCCATGACCTCCAGATGGCAGCATGGGCCGTGGAACCACAGTATTTCCTTGCAAGCTGATTCCACAGGCTGTGCATGCTGGCAGGGTCACAGTACCAGTGACCACAAGGCTGTTTGCGGAGTTCTCACTGTGCTCGGGGTGTCAGGAGCACTTCACGCGAACAGAAGGTCAGGTTCTTTGGCTATATGAGGAATGAAAGGGGTCTGCGATACAAAGAACCCCTGACAGGAAGAGCCAGGAACCAAACAACTCCATTTTCCAAGGTCACTGCCCAGGCTACTTGCCTACCATGCTGGTCTCTCTCTGAGTGCAGTATCTTCCTTCACCCAAGAGGAGACTAAAACAGGAGGGCACAGTGGAGCAGCCTTGAGTCCAGGCTCTCAGAAAAGTCCCCTCACCCAAAGCACTGACCTGGAGAGGCTTGGTGTAGGCACTAGGAACCATGGGAAAGCTGAACTCCTGAATCACTGAGAAGAATCTCCTCCATTCTCAAAGCAATCTTTGCCAAAAGCCAGAGTGGATTGTGGGAAAGTCCCTCCAACCCTCTGCTGAGCATCTTCTTCCACTGAGCGCTTTAGCCACTGCATTGGAAACTCCTCCTCTAATCCCTTCATCCTAAATGTTCCTGGGGAATCTCTCAGCCAGCCACATGTACAGACATGTGTCCCTGCTGGGGCTTCTGGGACTGAAATACCCTTCATAATGGGGTAAGGGAAAAGCCTCAGATCTTTGTGTGGTGTTTCTGGATCAGGCATACTGACTGTCAGCCAAGAAAGCTCAACTCTCTTCCCCCTGTGCTCTGATCAGCTCTAGAGGGATGCTCACATGTGGAGTTAGGAGCCTAGTTTCTTCCTCTCTGAAATGAGAAGCATCATAGTCTTACCTGAAAGGACAGCTATGAAGAACAAAGTCATTATGAACTTAAAGCAACACCAGGTCATAGGAAACAGCTGGAGGTAGCTGTGTGTGGTTGTTTGAATAAGAATGGCATCCACAGGCTCTTAGATTTGAATGCTTGGTCACCAGGGAGTGGGGCATTGTTTGAAAGGATTAGGAGGTATGGCCTTGTTGGAGTGGGTGTGGCCTTATTAGAGAAAGTCTGTCACTGAGAATGGGCTTTAAGCTTTCAAGCCAGGCCCAGTGTCTTTCTCTTCCTGCTGCCTTGGGATCTGGATTTAGAACTCTCTGGTACTTCTTTAGCGCCATGTCTACCTGCCATGATGAAAATGGACTAAACCTCTGAAACTGTGAGCAAGGTGCTCTAATTAATTGCTTTCCTTTATAAGTGATGCCACGGTCATGGTGTCAGAACACTGACTAAGACACTGTGTATAGGGCTGGAAAGATGGCTCAGTGGTTAAGAGCACTGTCTGCTCTTCCAGAGGTTCTGAGTTCAATTCCTGGCAACTACATGGTGACTTATAACCATCTGTAATGTGATTGAATGCCCTCTTCTGGTATATAAGTATACATGCAAATAAAGCATCATATACAATAAATAAATAAAATCTTTAAAAAAAAAACACTGTGTATAACCTAGAGCATCCATAACTGCTGTTTTCATCCTTTGAGGACCACCACCATCCTCTTCTCTCTCCACCTTTGGTAATGTGGAACCCCGAGAGACCACAGCTCCATTGGTATGGGAAATTTCATGGTGTTCTGTGCCCACCAATGATTTGGGTAGACAGAAGCAGGGGATTGGACAGAACCAGCAGTTACAATGTGGTCCTTGAACAGAAGGGACATTGAGGCACAGGCACTATTTGGTTTGGAGGTCAATGCCTTGATAGATGTGAGAGGACAGGACCAGGGAGGTAGACACTGAGCCTGGACCACCCTGCATCCCCACCGACCTCTGCAGCTCCACTAAGTGAAGATTTTCAGACAGAGAGAAACAAGGGGCTGGTTTCTCTCTGCATACTGGGGCAGTTAGTAGTTTATTTTGTAACCCACAGATTAATGGGGCTCCAACTGGCCCCTGAAGAATTAAAATTCAATTGGTTCCAAGCCCGTGTGTCAGGGAAACTCGACTCTCTCCCTCAGATTTATGCTCAGGCCGTGGCTCTTGTCCTAGAATTCTCTCTCTCTGCTCTGGGACCTGAGGCTGCTCCTTTATCTCCTCCACTGCCCACTTTAGTCATGGGCGAGCACTTTCCTTTATGGCTCAAATAAAATTTTTTTTAAAACCAACTCCTCTAAATAGAGGATCCCCTGCATTCTTTGGAGCCATCCTCTGCCTAGCCCACACCACAGACATGTGTTCTAGCCAGCAAGGGGCAGCCCCACACAGGGAAATGCCACATCAGCTTCCACCCCTCCCATACCGGACGGATGTTGTCTGAGCTGGCATGCCCCAGGAAGTTCAGAGTTGGCCATGAGGAAGCGCATACTTCAAATTCCCCCCGTGGAGCTGCATCAGCCCTGTGGTGGGTCTGTAGCTAAACCTGTATCTGAACTGGGCACAAAAGCCTGTCAAGAGCCTTGGCCAAGCTGAGTCGGCTCTGCTAAACCCAAGGCCACTAGGTCATCCGAGCGCTTTCTGACTTCTAGCACTTCCAGGAAAAAAACACAGAGGAAATGTTGGCTGCTCTGAGAGAGGAAAGAGGCTGACACTCTGTCCTCTCCCAGCCTCTCACCGGATCTGTTTCTTGGAAAAACTAGAGAGACTCAGTTTATGGACCTTGCCCGCCAGGTGGTGTTGGTTGACCCTGTGAATGGTCCACTCAGTGTTCATTTGCCAAATCATCGTGTTCTTCTGTGTCTGCAACCCCCGTTGTTTCACAGCTGAGTGGCAAAATAAAATTTATTTCTACAAAGGGTCTTGGTTTGAAAGAAGAATCCTAAATCTGGTATTAAAATTAAAGCTTGGGAAGGGAAGGGCAAGCTAGCCAGCGAAGCAAATGCTTCCTCCTCCTCCTCCTCCTCCTCCTCCTCCTCCTCCTTTCTCTTCCTCCTCCCTCCTCCTCCATCCCATGCTCCTCAGGGATCTCAAAATGGTCATTTTTAAAAAAAAAATCACGAGGCCAGACCCTCTCTGGAAGCTGTGGCGCTAAGAGCTCAACTAGGAAGTGTCTCCGAGGAAGAGACTGGACCGGCTGGTTGTTTTCCTTTCGTGTGATGGGATACCTGACACAACACTTCAGGGGAATTCTGACTTCTTGTGTCATGAATTTAGACTACTGTGGTAGAAAGGGCGTGTGTAGTGTTCAGAGCATATGGCCACAGGCTCCTCACATCATAGAGGCTAGGAAGGAGAAGCAGCAGGGCCAGAACCAGGGGCCGGCCTCTAGACTTCAAAAACCCACTTCTTGGAAACCATGTACTTATCAGCTTGATCCCACCTCCTAAAGGTCCCCGGCCACACCCCACCGTGCTCAAATAGCGCCACCTGCTGGAGAACCGATATCATTCAACAACAAGAGTTGAGGGAGACATTTCAGATGTTAATGGGATCAGCAACTGTCTGTGTGGAAAGGACAGGACGGTGAAAAACCCTTCTGAACGTGACTTGTTAGAAAACCGTGGCGTGGGCAGGATTGCTCTGTCACTCACACACTCATGCCAAGACAAGTCACCATTGGAAGAGTGACCACATTCAGTACACAAACAACAAATAGAGCCAACTGACTCACATTTGCAAGGTTTTCTTGGTCCATTCAGGGAATTTAGAATGAAACAGCTGGATGGTAATAATGGGCTGGATTGTTCGGTTACATGTGTCTTTTGCACACAAAATATATTGGACCTATGGGGCAACATAAGCTCTGCTCCAAGGGAAAATCCAGAAGATTGAACCAGCCCTCTCTACAGAAGCTCAGAGGTGACCTGTTTCAGAAACCACTCTGTAGAAAGTTCAGCACCTGCACAGCACACACTGCACAGCCCACCTGCACAGCACACCTGTGCAGCCTTGGGCACCTTAGCCAACTGTTACCCTGAGCCCTTCGGGGTTGGCCTGGGTTGAAGAACCAAGAAAGAACAGTTCATTTTACAGTCATGTGGCAACACTGAGGCAACCCTGGGTTGGACTGGGCTCCTATGCATAAATAGACTGGAATCCAAAGCCGCACTAGTTTTCTCCCTCTCATTGCTCTGTCCTCCAGAGCCAGGCTTTCATTTTTTCTTTAAAGTAGCACAACAGAAGGGGAATTCATTTACGGTCAGTTTGTTGAAACTGCCTCACAGGACACACTTTTCAGAGGACTCAAGAAGGCTACAGTGGCCATGACATGTCATTAGACTCTGACTTCCTGTCTGGAGCTTAGGTCAGACCAGCCAGCATTCTCCCATACTGAACCTCCCCAGGGTTCTTTACATCCCTCAGCAAAGGTCAAGAAAAGCCCCAAAGCAAGAAAGACAGTCAATGCGCTAAGACTTCAATGCCCACAGCCCTGCCAGTTCTCACAGTGTACTGATTAGCAAGCCTCGTGTGAAGCAAGGCAGTGGCGGCGCACACCTTTAATCCCAGAGAGCCATTGGGAGGCAGAAGGCAGGCGGATCACTGTGAGCTAAGGCAGCCTGGTCCCACAAAGCAAGTCTAGGGCAGCCAAGGCTACACAAAGAAATCATGTCTTGAAAAACACAACAAACAAACAAACAAACCAAAACCAAAACAAACGAAGTCTCTGTGATTTATTGCCTGTCGTGACACTGCGTGTCTTCCACAGACCTGAAGAAACTGAGAACCAAGTGGGACATCATTTTATTTTAGGAATGAGCAAAGCTGAAGTGTTACCCCCGCTCCCAAACCACTGAGTATGCATTTACGGCTGCTTTCTGGGACTCAGCTTCTTCTTCCGCCTCGCAAAGACCACACCAGCACATCTAGCTGGTGGGCCTGCAATCATGTCTGGAAACTTCCCTCAGACAGGAAAAACAGAGAGGTGCAAAATGTGCCAAGAGATAGTCACCTGCACAGGTGGAAAGAAGAGGAAGAAAGAAAGAGAAAGATGGAGGATGGAACAATCTGGGAAGCAAACCTCAGAAAAGAACAGGAAAAAAACCGCAGGCGACTGACATGAGCAGAAGCTGTAAAGATGCTGGAGATAAACCCCACCTGCACCCCGAGTGAAAGCATATCCAACAGAAAGAATAATGGGATTTTTCTCATCACTCACCAGAATTAAGTAACTCTACTACCTCGGGGCCAGGTCCCCCACATTGTATTGTGAATGAAACCCATCTGGAATAAACGTGTCTTAAAAACAAAGCAAAAAAAAAAAAAAAAAAAAAAATCTTTAGAGATTCTGATCAAGCAAATTCAAACTCTCGCCTGGAATCTGAATTATTAAAGCACCGGGAATGGACAACACCCTGGACGAACATATCAGAATCACGGCTCTTAACGCTCCACTGAATGGGTTAGCTCTCTGGGCTGCCAGAGTGAGGGAACTAACTGGTGAATTCACATTTAAGGCTTGCTTTGTCAGAGGCCACGCCCACCCTGTTCAAGTACTGGCTGCCACCCTGGAGAGTTCCAAGGTCCCCTTCCCACCACTTCTGCTCACTCTCCCTCTTCCTTCTGGCTTGCAGAGACTAATGTCCTGGTTGGTTTTCTTGCCCTAACAAGCTAATTAAGCAATAATCCTAACAGAATCCATCACTCTGACAAGGTTGTTGATTAATGCTCCCCCTGCACGCCCAAAGTGCTTAATATCCCCGCAGAATGGTCAATCGGAGTGATGCCAGTGGTGCAAGGCTGCGGCAGAGCAAGACTGGCCACATCGAGAGGACGACCGCAGAATGGTAATGGGGCCCAGTTTTGCAGCCTGGCAGAAGGCACAGGAGGAAAAGGAAGACTGGCTTGGAAGTACACGCACTGGAGTGCCTCCAATCGCGGGCAGCGGTGCCAAACTTGTGACACTGTGACCTGCCATCCTCATCTACAAATCTGTTCTTCCTGAGGTGGGTAGCCCACAGGCCGCCTGGGACATACTGGGATTCTGTATCCTTTGATCGAGACCACAAATGGCCGACCGAGAGCAACTCTGAAAACCGTGGGCCATGGAAAGACCACAGGAAAGGCAGATGAACACAGAGATACCTCATCTGTTTTGCAGATGTACTCCTAGCTGCTGGGGCGAAAGGTGGGACTGGCGAGATAATACAATGGCTTGTCCTTATAGGTAAATTTCAAGTCCATTCTCTGCCCCCAGGATATCCTTGCAACACTCTGCTCCTAGGAAGACTAACTTTCTTCCGTGTTGGGAGACTGGTCCTAGATCAAGCAGATGTGGTGAACCCATGCCCCCTGGTGGCTACAGCTGATCTTCAATTCTTCTACCTTCCTAAGGTTCCTGCCCCAGCAAGGGTCCAGTGGCTTCTATGAGGACCTCAGTTGAGTATCATCTGAGCTGCCACAACAAAATATGCAGCCATATGTACTGTCTAATGTTATTCCCATGTGAATATCCCCTCTTTTTTGGTGTCTTTCAGGTTGTCCCAGAGAGGGGTTGTAATGCTACAACTGTCCACTTGTGGATAGCGCCTGAATAACATCAGGAACCATTAGCAACGGCCCTAGACTTCTCTTCCTCAGTCAACCAACCATTAGGGACACGTACACAAAGCTGTGTGCACATGCTTTAGAGCAGAAGGGTTATAAACATGAATAGAAAACAGGCATTTGGGCAACTTCATGTAACTTGCTTGTGCCCTCAGACCTGCTTGGCCTGATCATTATAGTACCAACTTCCATTTGATAATGGATTGTCTGTGGAATGCCCCACCCCCCATCTGTGAATCCTCTGTCTCTTTTTTTTTTTTTTTTTTTCAGAAGAGTGTATGGTCTTGGGTAAAGCAGGGAAGATCAACTCTCCCTGGCTATGCTGCCCCAGGCACACACACTCTCACATGCCTGGCATCTTATGTCTATAAGGTTTCCAGTTCTGGGTGGCTACAAACACATAAGCATGCAGTGATTTCTCCATGCAAGAGCATAGTGATGGAACATTGTGCAAATCGGGAATGCGGGGTTCCCTGTTCAAGGCAGAGCCTTGGCAAGAACCTCCTGGCCTAAGGATCAAGTCTGTTCTTTCTTTACTCAGCTATATGACCTGGGAGGAAGCTTTTACTTCTGGGCCTCTTCTCAAAAAAAAAAAAATTAAGACTCTGACTCGAAGGCCTCTAAGGTCTTTTGCCATACAGCATGTTTAGGAGCCAGTTCCCTCACAGTCTAAGCAGCCACCAGCATTGAGGATGCAGTTAATCACACTAAAAGACCCCCTGATACCACAACAGCTGAGAATCACACAGGAAGTCAAACAGTGCTCGCTCCCGACAGTGTGGGAGCAGGTGCTCTCTCTGCCTTGGATGCTTATGAGCTTGAAAATGAAAAAAACCCTTTCACCCGGATGGATGCTGGGGGCAGTGACCCTAGTGGATATCTTTACTAACTGCTGTCCAGCCCCACTGCTCTGAAGGAGCCAGCAGCAAGGACAAGTCCCAGCTGTGGCTAAACCCTGCAGTGTTTAGCTCATCTTGTGAGCACTGAGGGGTGGTTATAGGCACACTCTTAGACCTGTGCCTCGTCTGACCTTAATCCGTTTTCTTCACTTAGTTTGGCCCCCAACATCTTCCCTTTTCCCCCAAATCTCTCCCCTGCTTATAATGCAAAGTTTTTGCCAAGGAAGAGTAGCCCAAAGCCCAGTATGGAAACCCTGGGTCTCACATATATCCTAATTTCTATCGACAGCCACCTCCATATGGTTGCGTGACAGACCCATACAACCAGCCATTGACTGCAGATAATGCGTATCAGGGTTTCCCTTCATCCCAGATGCTATTTGCTACAATAAGAAACACTAGACGTGATTGGTAAGCTTATCCCTAGACCACTACAGAGGTCCAGTCCTCACAGTAGTAACTCCTCAGAGCCCACCCAGAAGGAAGTGGTCTTTGGCTCATGATGGTTGGTGCAGTGGTGGTGCGTTGGCCACTTTCTGTCATGAAATCACATTTAGCATCACAACTTCTAAAGATGAGAGAGCCAGTGTGCTGACATTTCAAATTCCCTGCTGTGTTACAACCGTAACTGGATTAGGGAAATCTTTTTCATATGCAAACACGGTAAACAAAAGTAACTCCTTTAAAGGCTTGAAGTTGGAGCCCGACGGCTCCCGGCTGGATACTAGAGCACTAGAAATAAGTTCAGGGATTCCCTTTTGCTGGTGGCTATTACAAATAGCCTTGCTATGTCTCACTAGCTCCACCTGTGATGGCGATGAGCAGAAAAAGCCAGAAATGTCTTAGGGAGCAAGAATGATGCTTACCCTATGCCCTGAGTCTTCTGGTACCTGGAGATGAGGGTGAGACAAGCCTAGGATAAAGTTTGGATGTGCCTTCCTATGATGCATGGATCCGATTCAAAGTACTAGATACTGTTCAATGTTATGATATCGTCAGGAATCCTGGCTGGTTACTGTGGAACTCTCCCAGCACCAATCCACTCAATCGCTCTGTTTGTCAGCCAGCCATCCTCCCTGTAAGAAAGCCCAGTGAGTGTAGGCACAGCTAACAGGAGACCACTTACTGCAATAGATCTTTCCCAGTGTGCAACTCATCCAGCAGCCAGCCTGTACCTGTCATGTGGACCTTCATCAGGATGCCACAAGGCCGAGTATAAGTTCCTATGGATCCAGGCTGGGATCTCTGCTATTCCTGCTGTTGACCTTCATCTTAGTTTTGGTCCCCAGCTGCCCCCTCCTGTGTAAATAGATACTAAAGCAGAAAGCCACTTGTTCTCGGGGAGTTAATGCTCATGGTGACCTACCTACAAGGAATCCGTGGACTTTGGTGGAGAATAAGATGTCAGTGTTGGTCCATCCATCAAAGGGCCATTCTGGTAGGAGATGCTGATGGTGAGGGGGCCACTGGGGACATGAAAACAGAAGGAAGTCTGCACTTTCTGCTTAATTTTGCTATGAACCTAAAAACCCCTTAGAGAAATGTACTCCTTTAAGGTGTATGTCTGGAGAGCGATTACATTTAAGGTTACTTGAGACAACATAGACAATAGTGTCCAAAGGCCTTGTCTCAAAGACTCGGGTCTTCATAACACTGTGGAATCCACAGTAGCGGTTACCATCCTCTTACAAGGCAAGGGCCCCCAGCAAGGAGAGATGTCCAGTCCCTCACATCTCATCCCACAGGAAGCCTCCTGGGTGGGGACAGGTGTAAGAATCAAAGAGGCAAACCCAAGGAACAGCAAGTCCGCTTACTCCCCAGTGACCACCTAGCATGCAGGCCATCCATTTACTCATTCCACCCTGTTGTGGTTCCAAGAACTGCACAGCAAAGCAGAGAGGAAAAAAAAAAAGCTATGTCTGGAGACTTTAACTTCAGTGCTGACTTCATGTTTAATGCAGGCTCTGTAGTGATCTCTTTCCTCTCCATTGTGTCACTTTTCCCAGAATGGTTTCTTCCTTCTGTATCTCAGCATGATTTCAGGAGCCCGCTATGGACCAGGGAACACCCTAAGGCCCTTCCTCTTGTGATAGAGCACATACATTTTTAAATGATGTGTCGGAGCACTCAGAGAGACAGAAGAGGCACCGTGCACAGGCTGTGAACGCAGACATCTCCATCATCACCTGCCAGAGCTGCGTGAGCGTGCACGGTTGTGTGGGGTGTGGGTGTGAGCACGGGTGGACCATTCTTGGATAGCTGTGGGGCTGCGGGGGGGCCTATGGTCTTGCCGTCAGTTTCGTTCACTGTTGGTCACACTCCAATCTCTGCCATGGGGCAACAGGACAGGCATGGGTGCTTCCTGGACCATAAATCTTCATTTTGTTTGTGTCTCCCCTTTTGGCCACACGTCCTTCTGCCAGCTTGCTTCCTTAGCCCAGACTTGTAGAGCAGTGCCTCTTAGCCTTCCTGACACTGCAGCCCTTTACCATTGGTTCCTCATGGTCTTCTGCTCTTATGATCATGATGTAAATCAAGTTCACCCATGGTCTTAGGTGATCGCTGTGAAGGGTCATTCGACCCACAGGTTGGGACCATGCTGTGAGGAGATCCCGAGATGCTCTAGGGAGTCATGATGTAGAAGGACAAATGTGAACTTTGGTTCCAATCCCACTCTGATTTTATGGCCTGTGCCGTCCTGGACTTTTGTTATACTTTATCTCAGGAGTGAGAGGCTAAATCTCTCCTGAACACGGCTGTGAAGACTAAATGACAGAGGTGATGCTGCTGCGCACACCACAGTGTCGCTCTATTTATGAGATACCGGATCTATCATAAGTGCAGAAGGATAACTACAACCTGCTGAGTCTGCTGAGTGTTACTCGTGAGTACTGATATCAAGAATAGACAATTAGGGGGCTCATCCCTGAGAGAGAGTAATTCTCCCGTTCTCAGCAGTCATCCATTGCCTGTAGCTTTGTCTAGGTGTAGGACCCTGTGAAGTTCCCCCTTCCATGCTAGCGTGCCCGTTGGTACTGTCGCTATTCCGGTCGTCTTTAGCCTGCCATATTATTGATAGAATAACCAAAGGATTTGTCATCTTTACTCTATGAGCTCTTTCTCAGAGAAGGACGCGATGGCACCGTGCCACCACGCCATTCTGTTTCTGGTCACAGTCTCTAAACTGTGCAAGAAGCCTTTCGGTACCTAGACTTGCTGAGTATGTTGGCTTGTTCTGCCATCGTTAGAATCATGTGCTCCTCTATTTCTGCCTCATCTCCCTGGCTCACCATCCCCCAGCCTCTGCCCCCATCCCTGCCCTCCCCCAGCCCCTTCCCCCCTCCCCCTGTGCCCCAGCTCCCCCCACCCCTCACCCTCACCCCTCACCCCCACCACTCCCCTCTGACTTAGCTTAGGGTGTGAGTAAGCACAACCGGAGTGAACAACTCTTCCACCCTCTCCTCCAACTGATTTGTCCTGAAGAAGGCATGTGCCCTCAGCGCCACACTGCGGGTGATGTTTCTGTTAGATGATCAATTGCAGAAGATGCTAGCAGTGCATTGACACCGGTGAAGTCATGTTGGTCTCAACTGACGTCAGAGTCTCCAGATTTAATACACTGTGACTCCCACCTTGCTGAAAGCTCATCCAGCTAACGCCATCTGCATGTGCGTTGATGTGCTGGCAACATGGCAGGAAAGTGCCTTCTAACAAATTAGTCTTTGTACCAATCTCCACTTCACGGAAGTCTTCAATCTGTGTGGAAGTGGAAAATAGGCAGCAACGACCTTGATCTTTGCTGATTGCTACCAATAATTCATCAGAGAGTGCCTGCTCTACCCCGATAAATGCATCTCTCCAACCTTCAGACCAAGAAATGCCCTCTATGATGGCTGGCTAGACTTTGGGTTGACGACCAGCATAACAAAGTAGACAAGACCATCAGAAGTTTGGATCAAATTCCCCCATGTAGGTCATAAGTAAGAATTAGGAGATTGGATTTGCAGCTGGTAACCTGAAAAGGCCAGGTCCCCCTAAAAAACATAACTGGTTTCCCTAGAAGCTCAGTGCCCAGCTTTCTGGGCTGGCTTTTGAAGGGAAATGTACCCAATTAGGAAACCAACATGTACACACTCTAAGAGCCTAATGGGAGGGTGGGGGTGGGAGTCTGGACCCATGACATCCACCAACGGAAAAGTCCAGTCCTCAGAGGTGGGTGCACGCAGAGCGCAAGCGGCTCCCAGGAGAGCAGAAGAGTGAGTTGAGGGAGAGCCAGTCAGAATAGCTCCCTGGATGGCTTCGTCATGCAGAAAGCTTTGAAATTCTGCAGACTTTTAGAAGAATTATTAAGATAATGATAGACTATGCAGACAGGGGGAAAAATGAGGCAATTAGTAACTCCTGGAGGAACAAAAAGTTACAGAAGAAAGGAAATATGATCCAAGAGTATTTCTTCACTTAGCAGTGAACAGTACATATATAATTGTAATAAAGTAGAAATTAAATATTGATTTAACAAAAAGTGTAATATAAATTTGTTAGAAGAATGAAGAGAGAGACGATAGAGATATAAAAGTGGGCGAGGAACACCCAGCCCTGTCTTCCATCACAGAAATCGATGGGCATTTAAAATTGGCAAGTGAAGAAGCCACTGTCTCGGCTTTACCATGTGGAAATGTGGGGTGAAGCTTCCAAAGCAAGCCTGAGGACAACTTAGGGCAAACAGGATGGAGCGATCTGCCCTTTCTCCCTCATGGTTTGTAGTAATGATTGAGTTTTCAAATTATATGTGTTGAGCTGAATTCTCGCTAGAAAATACACATAACAAGTAGCAAAGGCACAGAAAAATCAGACGTTTAAGACTTGAGGGAAGAGAAGAGCAGGTGGGTGGGAATTAACTGCCAGAGGGCAGGGACGTATTATAGAGGCAGGAAAACTATCTATGCAGGGCTGTCACTTAGTCTGTACCATATGCACTTGAGAAAAGCCATTCTTCTACTGAAGTCCACAGCCAGCAGGCTGGAGCACGCAGAGGGCAGAGGGCAGAGGGCAGAAGGACAACTGACCCCAAGATTCTGTCCATGCTGCTGCAGGCACGTATAGAGCTGGGTGAGCTGGGCTTTGCGTCCCAGAGGCAAGCAGAGTGGAGTAGATGGGTACTGTTTTCTTTTGAAGCGAAGAGCATCTCACCATCTACGGAGGGAAATTCCCAGGCTGGAAATGGGACTGGGCCTCTATGGTCACTTGAAGAAAAGAGCAGTTTCTTTCCTCTCCCTAGACCTTTTGCCTATGAGATTCTATGTCTTTCTCTAGATGAGCTCCTGGTGGTCACTCAAGGAACTGGCTTCTCCCGTGGAGCTGCATCAGCCCCTGTGGTGGGTCTGTAGCTAAACCTGGTATCTGAACTGGAGACAAAAAGCCTGTCAAGAGCCTGGGCCAAGCTGAGTCAGGCTCTGCTAAACCCAAGGCCACTAGGTCATCAGAGCGCTTTCTGACTTCTAGCACTTCCAGGAAAACAAACCAGGAAATGTTGGCTGCTCTGAGAGAGGAAAGAGGCTGACACTCTGTCCTCTCCCAGCCTCTCACCGGATCTGTTTCTTGGAAAAACTAGAGAGACTCAGTTTATGGACCTGCCCGCCAGGTGGTGTTGGTGACCCTGGAATGGTCCACTCAGTGTCATTTGCCAAATCATCGTGTTCTTCTGTGTCTGCAACCCCAGTTGTTTCACAGCTGAGTGGCAAAATAAAATTTATTTCTACAAAGGGTTCTTGGTGTGAAAGAAGAATCCTAAATCTGGTATTAAAATTAAAGCTTGGGAAAGGGCAAGCTAGCCAGCGAAGCAAATGCCTTCCTCCTCCTCCTCCTCCTCCTCCTCCTCCTCCTCCTTCTCTTCCTCCTCCTCCTCCTCCATCACATGCTCCTCAGGGATCTCAAAATGGTCATTTTTAAAAAAAAATCACGAGGCCAGACCCTACTCTGGAAGCTGTGCAGCCTAAGAGCTCAACTAGGAAGTGTCTCCCGGGAAGAGACTGGACCGGCTGGTTGTTTTCCTTATCTGTGTGATGGGATACCTGACACAACACTTCAGGGAAGAATTTCTGACTTCTTGTGTCATGAATTTTAGACTACTGTGGTAGAAAGGGCGTAGTAGTGTTCACGGAGCATATGGCACAGGCTCCTCACATCATAGAGGGCTAGGAAGGAGAAGCAGCAGGGCCAGAACCAGGGGCCAGGCCTCTAGACTTCAAAACCCACTTCTGGAAACCATGTACTTATCAGCTTGATTCCCACCTCCTAAAGGTCCCCGGCCACCCCACGTGCTCAAATAGCGCCACCTGCTGGAGAACAGATATTCATTCAACACAAGAGCTTGAGGGAGACATTTCAGATTTAATGGGATCAGCAACTGTCTGTGTGGAAAGGACAGGACGGTGAAAACCCTTCTGAACGTGACTTTGTTAGAAAACCGATGGCGTGGGCAGGATTGCTCTGTCACTCACACACTCATGCCAAGAACAAGGTCACCATTTGGAAGTGACCACATTCAGTACACAAACAACAAATACAGCCAACTGACTCACATATTGCAAGGTGTTCTTGGTCATTTCATGGAATTTAGAATGAAACAGCTGGATTGGTAATGGGCTGGATTGTTCGGTTACATATGGTCTTTTGCACACAAAAATATTGGACCTATGGGGCAACATAAGCTCTGCTCCAAGGGAAAATCCAGAAGATTGAACCAGCCCTCTCTACAGAGCTCAGAGGTGACCTGTTTCAGAACCACTCTGTAGAAAGTTCAGCACACCTGCACAGCACACCTGCACAGCACACCTGCACAGCACACCTGTGCAGCCTTGGGCACCTTAGCCAACTGTTACCCTGAGCCCTTCTGGGTTGGCCTGGGTTTGAAGAACCAAGAAAGAACAGTTCATTTTACAGTCATGTGGTCAACAATGAGCAACCCTGGGTTGACTGGGCCTCCTATGCATAAACTAGACTGGAATCCAAAGCCGCACTAGTTTTCTCCCTCTCATTGCTCTGCTCCAGAGCCAGGCTTTCATTTTTTCTTTAAAGTAGCACAACAGAAGGGGATCAGTTACTTGGTCAGTTGGTTGAAATGCTGACTCACAGAGACACACTGTGTTCAGAGGACTCAAGAAGGCTACAGTGGCCATGACATGTCATAGACTCTGACTTCCTGTCTGGAGCTTAGGTCAGACCAGCCAGCATTCTCCCATACTGAACCTCCCCAGGGTTCTTTACATCCCTCAGCAAAGGTCAAGAAAAGCCCCAAAGCAAGAACAGTACAATGCGCTAAAGACTTCAGATGCCCACAGCCCTGCCAGATTCTCACAGTGTACTGATAGCAAAGCCTCGGTGAAGCAAGGCAGTGGCGGCGCACACCTTTAATCCCAGAGAGCACTTGGGAGGCAGAGGCAGGCGGATCACTGTGAGCTAAGGCCAGCCTGGTCCACAAAGCAAGTCTAGGACAGCCAAGGCTACACAAAGAAATCATGTCTTGAAAAACAAACAAACAAACAAACAAACCAAAACCCCAAAACAAACGAAGTCTCTGTGATTTATTGCCTGTCGTGAACACTGCGTGTCTTCCACAGACCTGAAGAAACTGAGAACCAAGTGGGACATCATTTCTATTTTAGGAATGAGCAAAGCTGAAGGAGTTACCCCCGCTCCCAAACCACTGAGTATGCATTTACGGCTGCTTTCTGGGACTCAGCTTCTTCTTCCGCCTCGCAAAGACCACACCAGCACATCTAGCTGGTGAGCCTGCAATCATGTCTGGAACTCTCCCTCAGACAGGAAAAACAGAGAGGGATGCAAAATGTGCCAAGAGATAGTCACCTGCACAGGTGGAAAAGAAGATGGAGAGAAAGAAGGAAAGATGGAGGATGGAACAATCTGGGAAGCAAACCTCAGAAAGACAGGAAAAAAACCGCAGGCGACTGACATGAGCAGAAGCTGGTAAAGATGCTGGAGATAAACCCACCTGCACCCCGAGTGAAATGCATATCAACAGAAAGAAATAGGGATTTTTCTCATCACTCACCAGAATTAGTAACTCTCATACCTCTGAGGCCAAGGTCCCCCACATTGTATTGTGAATGAAACCCATCTGGAATAACGTGTCTTAAAAACAAAGCAAAAAAAAAAAAAAAAAAAAAATCTTTAGAGATTCTGATCAAGCAATTCAAACCTCAGCCTGGAAATCTGAATTATTAAAGCACCCGGGAATGGACAACACCCTGGACGAACATATCAGAATCACGGCTCTTCAGCTCCACTGAATGGGTTAGCTCTCTGGGCTGCCAGAGTGAGAGGAACTAACTGGTGAATTCACATTTAAGGCTTTGCTTTGTCAGAGGCCACGCCCACCCTGTTCAAGATACTGGGCTGCCACCCTGGATAGTTCCAAGGTCCCCTTCCCACCACTTCTGCTCACTCTCCCTCTTCCTTCTGGCTTGCAGAGAACTAATGTCCTGGTTGGTTTTCTTGCCCTAAACAAGCTAATTAAGCAATAATCCTAACAGAATCCATCACTCTGACAAGGTTGTTGATTAATGCTCCCCCTGCCAAGCCCAAAGTGCTTAATATCCCCGGCAGAATGGTCAATAGTGAGTGCTGCAGTGGTGCAAGGCTGCGGCAGAGCAAGACTGGCCACATCTGAGAGGACGAACGCAGAATGGGTAATGGGGCCCAGTTTTTGCAGCCTGGCAGAAGGCACAGGAGGAAAAGGAAGACTGCTTGGAAGTACACGCACTGGAGTGCCTCCAATCGGCGGCAGCGGTGCCCAAACTTGTGACACTGTGACCTGCCATCCTCATCTACAAATCTGTTCTCCCTGAGGCTTGGGTAGCCCACAGGCCGCCTGGGGACATACGTGGGATTCTGTATCCTTTGATCTGAGACCACGAAATGGCCCGAGAGAGCAACTCTGAATAACCGTGGGCCATGGAAAGACCACAGGAAAGGCAGATGAACACAGAGATACCTCATCTGTTTTGCAGATGTACTCCATAGCTGCTGGGGCGAAAGGTGGGACTGGCGAGATAATACAATGGCTGTCCTTATAGGGTAAATTTCAAGTCCATTCTCTGCACCCAGGATATCATTGCAAACACTCTGATCCCTAGGAAGACATAACTTTCTTCAGTGTTGGGAGACTGGTCCTAGATCAAGCAGAATGTGGTGAAACACTGCCCCCTGGTGGCTACAGCTGCATCTTCAATTCTTCTACCTTCCTAAGGTTCCTGCCCCAGCAGGGTCCAGTTGGCTTTCTATGAGGACCTCAGTCTGAGTATCATCTGAGCTGCCACAAACAAATAATGCAGCCATATGTACTGTCTAATGTTATTCCCAGTGTGAATATCCCCTCCTTTTTTGGTGTCTTTCAGGGTTGTCCCAGAGAGGGGTTGTAATGCTACAGACTGTCCACTTGTGGATAGCGCCTGAATAACATCAGGAACCATTAGCAAACCAGGCCCTAGACTTCTCTTCCTCAGTCAACCAACCATAAGGGACACGTCACAAAGCTGTGTGCACATGCTTTAGAGCAGAAGGCGTTATAACATGAATAGAAAAACAGGCATTTGGGCAACTTCATGTACTTGCTTGTGCCCTCAGGACCTGCTTGGGCCTGATCATGTATGTACCACTTCCATTTGATAATGGATTGTCTGTGGAACTGCCCCACCCCCCATCTGTGAATCCTCTGTCTCTTTTTTTTTTTTTTTTTTCAGAAGGAGTGTATGGTCTTGGTAAAGCAGGAAGATCAACTCTCCCTGGCTATGCTGCCCCAGGCACACACACTCTCACATGCCATGGCATCTTATGTCTATACAGTTTCCAGTTCTGGGTGGCTACAAACAACATAGCATGCAGTGATTTCTCCATGCTAAGAGCATAGTTGATGGAACATTGTGCAAATCGGGGAATGCGGGGTTCCCTGTTCAAGGCAGAGCCTTGAGCAAGAACCTCCTGGCCTAAGGATCAAGTCTGTTCTTTCTTTACTCAGCTATATGACCTGGGAGGAAAGCTTTCTACTTCTGGGCCTCTTCTCAAAAAAAAAAAATTAAGACTCTGACTCGAAGGCCTCTAAGGTCTTTGCCATACAGCAGTGTTAGGGAGCCAGTTCCTCACAGTCTAAGCAGCCACCAGCAGTGAGGATAGCAGTTAATCACCATAAAAGACCCCCTGATACCACAACAGCCTGAGAATCACACAGGAAGTCAAACAGTGCTCGCTCCCGACAGTGTGGGAGCAGGTGCTTCTCTGCCTTGGATGCTTATGAGCTTGAAAATGAAAAAAACCCTTTCACCCGGATGGATGCTGGTGGGCAGTGACACCTAGTGGATATCTTTACTAACTGCTGTCCAGCCCCACTGCTCTGAAAGGAGCCAGCCAGAAAGGCAAGTCCCAGCTGTGGCTAACCCTGCAGTGTTAGCTCATCTTGTGAGCACTGAGGGGTGGTTATAGGCACACTCTTAGACCTGTGCCTCAGTCTGACCTTAATCCGTTTCTTTCACTTAGTTTGGCCCCCAACATCTTCCCTTTTCCCCCAAATCTCTCCCTGCTTATAATGCAAAGTTTTTGCCAAGGAAGAGTAGCCCAAAGCCCAGTATGGAAACCCTGGGTCTCACATATATCCTAATTTCTATCGACAGCCACCTCCATATGGTTGCGTGACAGACCCATACAACCAGGCCATTGACTGCAGATAATGCGTATCAGGGTTTCCCTTCATCCCAGATGCTATTTGCTACAATAAGAAAACAAATAGACGTGATCCTGGTAAGCTTATCCCTAGACCACTACAGAGGGTCCAGTCCTCACAGTAGTAACTCCTCAGAGCCCACCCAGAAGGAAGTGGTCTTTGGCTCAGATGGTGGTGCAGTGGTGGTGCGTGGCCACTTTCTGTCATGAAATCACATTTAGCATCACAACTTCTAAAGATGAGAGAGCCAGTGTGCTGACATTTCAAATTCCCTGCTGTGTTACAACCCGTAACTGGATTAGGGAAATCTTTTTCATATGCAAACACGGTAAACAAAAGTAACTCCTTTAAAGGCTTGAAGTTGGAGCCCAGACGGCTCCCGGCTGGATACTAGAGACACTAGAAATAAGTTCAGGGATTCCCTTTTGCTGGTGGCTATTACACTAAGCCTTGCTATGTCTCACTAGCTCCACCTAGTGATGACGATGAGCAGAAAAAGCCAGAAATGTCTTAGAGGAGCAAGAATGATGCTTACCCTATGCCCTGAGTCTTCTGGGTACCTGGAGATGAGGGTGAGACAGCCTAGGATAAAGTTTGGATGTGCCTTCCTATGATGCATGGATCCGATTCAAAGGTACTAGATACTTGTCAATGTTATGATATCGGATCAGGAATCCTGAGCTGGTTACTGTAGGAACGTCTCCAGCACCAATCCACTCAATCGCTCTGTTTGTCAGCCAGCCATCCTCCCTGTAAGAAAGCCCAGTGAGTGTAGGCAAGCTAACAGGAGACCACTTAACTGCAATAGATCTTTCCCAGGTGGCAACTCATCCAGCAGCAGCCTGTACCTGTCATGGTGGACCTTCATCAGGATGCCACAAGGCCGAGTATAAGTTCCTATGGATCCAGGCTGGGATCTCTGCTACTTCCTGCTGTGTGACCTTCATCTTAGTTTTGGTCCCCAGCTGCCCCCTCCTGTGTAAATAGATACTAAAGCAGACAGCCACTTGTTCTCGGGACTGTAATGCTCATGGTGACCTACCTACAAGAGAATCCGTGGACTTTGGTGGAGAATAAGATGTCAGTGTTGGTCCATCCATCAAAAGGGGCCATTCTGGTAGGAGATGCTGATGGTGAGGGGGCCACTGGGGACATGAAAACAGAAGGAAGTCTGCACTTTCTGCTTAATTTTGCTATGAACCTAAAAACCCCTTAGAGAAAATGTACTCCTTTAAGGTGTAATGTCTGGAGAGCGATTACATCTTAAGGTTACTATGAGAATCACATAAGACAATAGTGTCCAAAGGCCTTGTCTCAAAGACTCGGGTCTTCATAACACTGTGGAATCCACAGTAGCTGGTTACCATCCTCTTACAAGGCAAGGAGCCCCACAGCAAGGAGAGATGTCCAGTTCCCTCACATCTCATCTCCCACAGGAAGCCTCCTGGGTGGGGACAGGTGTAAGAATCAAAGAGCAAACCCAAGGAACAGCAAGTCCTTGCTTACTCCCCAGTGACCACCTAGCATGCAGGCCATCCATTTACTCATTCCACCCTGTTGTGGTTCCAAGAACTGCACAGCAAAGCAGAGAGGAAAAAAAAAGCTAATGTCTGGAGACTTTAACTTCAGTGCTGACTTCATGTTTATGCAGGCTCTGTAGTGATCTCTTTCCTCTCCATTGTGTCACTTTTCCCAGAATGGGATTTCTTCCTTCTGTCACTCAGCATGATTTTCAGGAAGCCAGCTATGGAGCCAGGGAACACCTAAAGGCCCTTCCTCTTGTGATAGAGCACATACATTTTTAAATGATGTGTCGGAGCACTCAGAGAGACAGAAGAGGCACCGTGCACAGGGCTGTGAACGCAGACATCTCCATCATCACCTGCCCCAGAGCTGGCGTGAGCGTGCACGGTTGTGGGGCTGTGGGTGTGAGCACGGGTTTGGACCATTCTTGGATAGCTGTTGACTCTGTTTCTTAGCAATTAAACTTTATTATGCAACCCAACTAGCTTATAAAAGAAGGAAAAAGGTTAAAGGGACGAAAGAGTGAACCTTCCGGTAGCCGTTCCACGGGACGGATCCTTAGGTGTCTTTCTGGCCGGCGTGCTGATCCAGCTTGTCCGCTGCTCCTGCACGCTCTCCCTGCAGCCGACTTTGTTTTTCTCTCTTCCCCAACTCCCTCAGTCACGTGGGGAGGACCGGCTCCTTCTCCCGGTGAGGGTCCATTAGAAAGACAATAGACCAGGTGGGGTTCCCAGGTCTGCTTCCAGAATTCCAAACCCAGGATGGCTCCACTCAGTCTGTCACAAGCTATTCATGGGGAGCCCAAGGGTAAAGCCCACCAAGACTGCTCCCACTTGTGACAAAGCTTACTCCTTCCCACACATCCCCCTTCTCTTTAAAAAAAATCAAGAACTATAAACACACATATACATATATACATAATCATCAGGTATCAAGTACATAACCAAGTCCTTTTATACTAGTTAACCTGAGAAAAATATTCTACTATTTTACCAAAGAGAGTCCCTTTTTTTTTTTTTTTTTTTTTTTTTTTTTTGTGAGAAATTTCAATTATCCATCTATAAAGGTGTTTTTAATTCTTAAACTAAAGCTTCTAGTAACACTGTGGCTATCTAGTCTTCAATCCCATCAGAGATCCAAGAAGGAAAATCTATCTAATAAAGGATGTGCTGGCAGGCAACTTTCAAGTTGCATAGGACAGAGAGAGCAGACTGCCTGGATATTCACCGAAGTCTCTCCTTCATTGGGGCAATCAGTCTTCAGCCTTATCGGCCCAAAACATCCAACAAACTGCTTTTTGAAGCAGGAAATCCGACGGTCCGGTCCATCTAGTCTCTTTAAAGCTGGACAGTCAACTTTCCAGCATCACTGTTGATCATTGCAGCCAGTCAGCCTGTCATCAGCAGTAGAGATAAGAGCATTTTCTCTGTCCAGTGACCATTCTGTCACCTGCGTCTCTTGAAGCCCCCATCTTCAGTGATGCAAATGGAGAAGCGGCCAGGAGTAGATGTCTCTCTGTCAGGAAAGCCCTCATCTTTAAATGCCATATTCTGTGGATCTCTGAAGAGTTTGAAAACCAACTCTATCTATTCCTACAGTTAGCTACTATTCCTTTGGAGACATATACAAGAAATTAAACAAACCTGTTCTATGACAAAGTAAGTTAGTATTTAGTAGGATTTTTTCGTAACTAAATATCAACTTTTATCCCCAATCTTCCTGAACAGTTTTTCCTAAGACATTAGTGGTACATGAATAATACATTAAATAAACATGAATAAAATGAACTTAAGTTTCTAACATACAATATATAATATTTTTGTCAACATATAACATACAATACATAAGGCAAAAATGAAAGACAATATACAATTTAAATTTTTATCAATGAAGCAAAAGTTGAAGTCTTAAATTTCCATCAATCAAAAGTCTTAAATTTTCTTCAATCTACAATACCAATGTAAGATTTTTGAAGTTAGTAGATTCAATAATCTACTTTTAGTCTACAAACATGTGTCCTCCCTTCCTTCCCCCCTTTCCCTTAATATTAAAAGGGATAGAAAGTAAGAGAGAAAGAAAGATAGAAGAAAGAAACCCCAAATGAACGTTTATTAATTGTAACTAACCCCGTTAGGCAAAGATGAGCATTGGTAACCCACCAAAAACACCCACTCCACCTACTGGGAATGGGGGCGTCGTGTTCTCAAAATTACTTTATGCTGTTTCGGAGAAAAATCTTTTTCGGGTACCCTAGAAAAATAATATATTGGCCAAGTGCTGGAAAAGCTAGCTGTTTTTGTCCAGTCCTTTTGGGATCGATCCTTTTGGCTAGCCGATTTATTGTTAATATGCATGCAAATTCGGGAAGAAGCAGTAGTGGCAGTGGCAGAAGTTCGATCTTCATAATTGTCCTGTTTTTTGCTCTGAAAGTAAACAGACTTTTGAAATCATTAATATGGATGTTAGTACATGTATAATTTTTCAAGGAAACATCAGTTGAGGGCACCTTGCTCAAGATGCCAGAGGCATGCTGTTAGGTTAAATCACCCATGCTGCCTGCTTTGTCTACAGCCTTGTCCTGCTTTTTGCAAATACAGGGCTCTACCTGCATATACACCAACAGGACAGAAGAGGGCATTAGTTCTCCAAGCTGTAAGAAACAATGTCAAGTTGTTAAGGACCAGGTAGCTCTTAAGACTCACTTGCTATATGGTCAGATCTAATCTTTATAAGTTTAGTTGGTAGCCATATTTTTTCATTTCCTGTGGAAAACATATGCATACCCACGACCCCATCTCAAACTACCGCAGGTTTCCATTTCATACTTGACAAGTCCTTGTAGAATATTGGTTGACCCAATTCCTCAGTTCTTTCTATCACCCAATGTCTCTCCGCAGCTGACGTCCCTTCATCATTCACATTAAGAAAATTTAGAGTCAACAAAGCATTATTTAATCGGTCCCGGGGTGTCTTTACCCTTCCCTTTTGTTTAATAGCATTTCTTTTAAGGTACGATTAGCTCTTTCCACAACTGCTTGTCCTGTGGGGTTGTGAGGTATACCAGTAACATGTTTTATATTATAATACATAAAGAAGTTTTTCATCTTAAGGGGACACATATGCAGGAGCATTGTCAGTCTTAATTTGTGCAGGTATTCCCATAAATGCCATTATTTTCCAGCAAATGAGTAATCACACAGTCAGCCCTTTCAGAACTTAAGGCAGTTGCCCACTGAAAACCTGAATATGTATCAATGGTATGATGCACATACCTCATTTTCCCAAATTCTGCAAAATGAAACACATCCATCTGCCAAATTTCGTTCCTTTTGTTACCTCTAGGGTTAATTCCCACAGGTAATGGTAGTTGACTATATAAGGAACATGAAGGACACTTATTAATTATTTCTCTGGCTTGTTGCCAAGTGATAGAGAATCTTTTCTTCAACCCCTTACCATTGACATGACGTTTTTCATGAAAATTTTGAGGCTTCGAATACATTACCTATCAATAATTTGTAGATCTCTTCATTCCTTGTGCCAATGGACCTGGTAAACCTGTATGGGATCGAATATGAGTAATATACAAGGGATAATTTCTGCTTCTGATGACCTGTTGCAGTTCTATAAATAAGGTAGTCAATTCTGTGTTATCAGGAGTAAATTCAGCAGTTTCTATATGCAAAACAACTCTTTCAGCATATTGAGAGTCAGTAATTATATTAAGAGATTCAGGAAAATCTAACAATACCATAAGGATTGCATATAATTCTGATTTTTGAACTGAGGTAAATGGGCTTTTAATCACCTTGGTCATTTTCTCAGACTTATAACCAACCATACCTGATTTATTTGCGTCAGTGAAGAAGGTGGATGCCCCTGAGATTGGTGACCTCTTTACAATACTTGGAAGGATCCAATTAGTTCTTTTTATAAACTGTATACATTTGCTTTTTGGGTATCTATTGTTAATGTCTCCCAAATAGTTACTACAAGCTTTTTGCCAATCTTCATTAATTACCCATAAAGACATAATCTCAGAATCAGTAAGAGGCACTACAATTTCCGTCGGGTCCATCCCTGACAGTTGGCGCAATCTTATTCTTCCCTTTGTAATCAATTCAGAAATTTTCTCTATGTATGTTTTCAATTTTTTGCTCTGTTTATTTGCCAGAAATATCCATTCTATGATCCTGTCTTCCCTTTGCATAAGAAGCCCAGTTGGAGAATGTTTCGAAGGCAAAATAACCAGAATGCAACCAAGTTCAGGATCGATTCTATCCACATATGCCTTTGAAGTTTTTGCTCCACCAGAATTAACTCCTTTTCTGCCTCAGCGGTCAGACATCTAGGACTGTTTAAATCCGAATCCCCTTGTAAAGTTTGGAACAAGTTACTTAGCTCATAGGTAGCTAACCCAATTGTAGGCCTTAACCAGTTAATATCTCCCAATAATCTTTGAAAGTCATTAAGAGTTTGTAATTGATCTCTACGGATCTGTACCTTTTGTGGTCGAATTTTTTGTTCACTTATTTTATAGCCTAAATAGGTAATAGAATCTCCTCTTTGTATTTTTTCCACAGCAATCTGTAATCCCCAGCATGGTAGAATTCTTTGTGCTTCCTGAAACATTTTTTCTACAACACTAGGATCAGAATCAGCTAGCAGAATATCATCCATGTAATGGTATATGATAGATTGAGGAAATTGCTTACGAATTATTTCTAAAGGTTGCTGCACAAAATACTGGCATAAAGTTGGGCTATTCAACATTCCCTGTGGAAGTACCTTCCAATGATATCTCTTCATTGGAGAATTACTGTTCAGAGTAGGTACTGAGAAAGCAACCTTTCCCTGTCCTTCTCATGTAAAGGTATGGTGAAAAAACAATCTTTTAAATCAATTGTAATTATATGCCAAGACCTAGGTAGCAAGGAAGGCAAAGGAATTCCAGGTTGAAGTGAGGCCCATGGGTTGAATCACCTTGTTTATGGCCCTCAAATCTGTTATCATTCTCCATCCACCTGATTTCTTTCTTACCACAAACACAGGGGAATTCCAGGGACTGGATGATTCTTCGATGTGTTGAGCCTCCAGCTGCTCTTTCACTAAACCGTGAAGCGCCTGTAACTTTTCTTTTGATAAGGGCCACTGCTCCTGCCATACAGGTCTGTTTGAAATCCATTTTAGGGGCAAGGCGGTTGGTATCTCAGCAGTGGCCCCTTTTAAAAATTTTGACACTCTAAACCTGAAGAGTTCTGAGGTTGGACAATGGGCATAGCTTGTAGTCGCCCCTGATCACTTACATGAATCTCTTCCCCAGAAGCGTGTGCCAGTTCACCCATAGTTTCAACCTTGTTTATCACGGTATTCGCAGGAATAGTAATCTGAGTACCCCATTGCTGTAAAAGGTCTCTTCCCCATAGATTTATGGGAATGTCAGCCACATAGGGTTTCAGCCTCCCTATCTGCCCATCTGGTCCCACACACTCAAGCCACTGTACACTTTGTTTTATTTGAGATAGCTTACCAATTCCTACAATTTCTGTACAAACCTTCTTAAGTGGCCAATTTTGGTTCCAAGACTTCTGGCAAATGATGGAGACATCAGCTCCGCTGTCCACCAAGCCTTCTATTTAACACCATTCAATTGTACAATTAACTTAGGTCTCTGATCATTAATTATTGTTTGCCAGAACACCCGGGTCCCTGTGCTTCCGAATGCACCAGTCCTTTCCACTGGAGCGGCTTTGCCCTTAATGTAAGGAAACAGTAGGAGTTGAGCAATTCTATCCCCGGCATTGATTTTCATCTCCTTTTTCACACATGCCATGATTTTTATTTCCTCTTTAGAATCTCCGTCTATAATACCGGGATGCACAATAAAACCATGAGAAGTCAGCCCACTTCTTCCCAGAACCATTCCTACTGTGCCTGAAGGCAAAGGTCCGAAAACACCAGTATTTAATTTGTAACATTCAACCTGGGGAGATAGGGTAAGAGACATATTTGAAGCCAGATCCAAGGCTGCACTGCCTTCAGTAGCATGCATTAGATCACTAACACTCAGTTCCCGTTTTCCTGTGGGTTTGTCACTTCCTGACTGGCCAAAGGAATTCGGCTGGCATTGTTTATGGGGGCCCGAGCCGATGGCCCCCTCCTGCCGTTTCCCGTCGGCAAGATATTGCCTTGCACATCTCTCTTAGACTGACAATCCCGAGACCAATGTTTCCCTTTCCCACAGCGACTACAGTACCCTGGGAATCTTGGCACCTCATTACCATCATAACCAGAACCTCCTTGTTCTCTCCTACGAGTTACGTTTTCTCCTGGGTTATTGCGCCTTCTATCTCTACAGTTTCTTTGCACATGACCAATTTTACCACAATTGAAGCACCGAGTATTAGGATATCTGAGCTCTCTGGCTAAAGCTTGTCCTACAATATTATTTTGATACTCCTGAGAGTTGATATTAACTGTCTCCTTTACCCAGTCATCTAGTGGAGCGCCTCTTTCCTTTAATGGTCTAAGCACCCTCTTACAGTCAGCATTTGCATTCTCATAAGCCATGATAAGTTTTAATGCCTGTTTGTTGTCAGAATCTGGCATCACCTTATCCATTGCAGATCCTAACCTCTGCAAGAATTCTGTAAAGGGCTCCAAGGGTCCTTGGAACACTTTAGTAAAGGGAATAGTTGTTTTCCCAGGTTCCTCTACCAGCTCCCAAGCTCTCAAGGCTGCCTTACGACATTGTTCAATCACCCTATCTTCAGCTTGAATTTGTTCTCTAATATTAGTATATTGTCCTTCACCAAGCAATTGATCTCTATTAATATTTATTCCCTGTGTCGTATTTTCCTGTTCTATTTTTATAGCCTCTGTTCGCCACCATGATAACCACTGTAACTGTTGTGCTGCTTCCAATACCGCTGAAACTAAATTTTTCCAATCTTGGGGAACAAGTCTATTTTGTGTGGCCCAGCTATTTAACATTTGTTTAACAAATGTAGAGTGCATACCATATTTGACGACGGATTCCTTAAAATGTTTTAAATCCATCATGTCTACAGGACGCCAGGCCATTTCATAACCCTCAGCACCATTTTGCTCAGGTACATGTCTTACAGTGACTGGAAAAGCTGAAGGTGTCTGGGCGACTGTGGAGGTATCCTCCACTGGGACATTTACTTCCAAAGACCTTTTGGTCGGTCTAGCTTCCTTTGCCTCTGGTTTCTGACCTTCTCCATCCTTTTAACCACAGGTGCCTTCTGCTTTTCCAGCCCTTCCAGTTTTTTTCTGCATTTTGCCCATTTGTTCAGTCAAGTCAGTAATTCTTTCCAAAAGGATAGAGCTTATTGACTCTTCTGGTTTTTTTCTGGCTTTCCGGTCTCTCTATTTCCTGTCCTTCATCACTACCAATTACCAAAATTCTTTCTGCTTTCCCATCCCTTCATTTTCTTTCCTCAGCCTTTCCATCTGTCCAGTCAAATCTGCAATCTTTTCCAAAAGGATAGAACTTACTGCCCCTTCCGGCTTTTCTATGTCATTAGCCTTTCTTTTAATCCTTCTAAACATGAAATATTGTAATAAAAGGACAATGAAAAAACAGAGAATTCCCTCTAAGTATAATGCAGGAAAAAGTTTTGCAACAGCAGTTGCAACTTTGCTGATACCCTGAAACAGCATTTCTATACCTTCGAATACTGACTCTTCCTCCGTACCCTTAGGGACTGTGGAACCCATCGGGCCCCACGTCGTGCGCCAGATGTTGACTCTGTTTCTTAGCAATTAAACTTTATTATGCAACCCAACTAGCTTATAAAAGAAGGAAAAAGGTTAAAGGGACGAAAGAGTGAACCTTCCGGTAGCCGTTCCACGGGACGGATCCTTAGGTGTCTTTCTGGCCGGCGTGCTGATCCAGCTTGTCCGCTGCTCCTGCACGCTCTCCCTGCAGCCGACTTTGTTTTTCTCTCTTCCCCAACTCCCTCAGTCACGTGGGGAGGACCGGCTCCTTCTCCCGGTGAGGGTCCATTAGAAAGACAATAGACCAGGTGGGGTTCCCAGGTCTGCTTCCAGAATTCCAAACCCAGGATGGCTCCACTCAGTCTGTCACAAGCTATTCATGGGGAGCCCAAGGGTAAAGCCCACCAAGACTGCTCCCACTTGTGACAAAGCTTACTCCTTCCCACAGATAGCTGTGAGGGCTGCGGGGGCCTATGGTCTTGCCGTCAGTTTCTGTTCACTGTTGGTCACACTCCAATCTCTGCAATGAGGGCAACAGGACAGGCATGGGTGCTTCCTGGACCATAAATCTTCATTTTGTTTGTGTCTCCCCTTTTGGCCACACCCGTCCTTCCTGCCAGATGCTTCTCTTAGCCCAGACTCTGTAGAGCAGTGCCTCTTAGCCTTCCTGACACTGCAGCCCTTTACCATATGGTTCCTCATGGTCTTCTGCTCTTATGAATCATGATGTAAATCAAGTTCACCCAATGGTCTTAGGTGATCGCTGTGAAGGGTCATTCGACCCACAGGTTGAGGACCACTGCTGTAGGGAGATCCCGAGATGCTCTAGGGAGTCATGATGTAGAAGGACAAATGTGAACTTTGGTTCCAATCCCAGCTCTGACTTTTATGGCCTGTGCCGTCCTGGACTTTGTTATACTTTATCTCAGGAGTAGAGAGGCTAAATCTCTACCTGACACGGCTGTGAAGACTAAATGACAGAGGTGATGCTGCTGAGCACACAACAGTGTCGCTCTATTTAGTGAGATACCGGATCTAATCATTAAGTGCAGGAAATCAGGTCAGGTGTCAGGCCTGTGCCTAGATAATTATGCTACAACTAGTAGTGTGATCAATATCTAATTTCTTCATCTTTAGTGATGTTTGTTGCCTTCTCCATGACCTCCAGATGGCAGCATGGGCCGTGGAACCACAGTATTTCCTTGCAAGCTGATTCCACAGGCTGTGCATGCTGGCAGGGTCACAGTACCAGTGACCACAAGGCTGTTTGCGGAGTTCTCACTGTGCTCGGGGTGTCAGGAGCACTTCACGCGAACAGAAGGTCAGGTTCTTTTGGCTATATGAGGAATGAAAGGGGTCTGCGATACAAAGAACCCCTGACAGGAAGAGCCAGGAACCAAACAACTCCATTTTCCAAGGTCACTGCCCAGGCTACTTGCCTACCATGCTGGTCTCTCTCTGAGTGCAGTATCTTCCTTCACCCAAGAGGAGACTAAAACAGGAGGGCACAGTGGAGCAGCCTTGAGTCCAGGCTCTCAGAAAAGTCCCCTCACCCAAAGCACTGACCTGGGAGAGGCTTGGTGTAGGCACTAGGAACCATGGGAAAGCTGAACTCCTGAATCACTGAGAAGAATCTCCTCCATTCTCAAAGCAATCTTTGCCAAAAGCCAGAGTGGATTGTGGGAAAGTCCCTCCAACCCTCTGCTGAGCATCTTCTTCCACTGAGCGCTTTAGCCACTGCATTGAAACTCCTCCTCTAATCCCTTCATCCTAAATGTTCCGGGGGAATCTCTCAGCCAGCCACATGTACAGACATGTGTCCCTGCTGGGGCTTCTGGGACTGAAATACCCTTCATAATGGGGTAAGGGAAAAGCCTCAGATCTTTGTGTGGTGTTTCTGGATCAGGCATACTGACTGTCAGCCAAGAAAGCTCAACTCTCTTCCCCCTGTGCTCTGATCAGCTCTAGAGGGATGCTCACATGTGGAGTTAGGAGCCTAGTTTCTTCCTCTCTGAAATGAGAAGCATCATAGTCTTACCTGAAAGGACAGCTATGAAGAACAAAGTCATTTATGAACTTAAAGCAACACCAGGTCATAGGAAACAGCTGGAGGTAGCTGTGTGTGGTTGTTTGAATAAGAATGGCATCCACAGGCTCTTAGATTTGAATGCTTGGTCACCAGGGAGTGGGGCATTGTTTGAAAGGATTAGGAGGTATGGCCTTGTTGGAGTGGGTGTGGCCTTATTAGAGAAAGTCTGTCACTGAGAATGGGCTTTAAGCTTTCAAGCCAGGCCCAGTGTCTTTCTCTTCCTGCTGCCTTGGGATCTGGATTTAGAACTCTCTGGTACTTCTTTAGCGCCATGTCTACCTGCCATGATGAAAATGGACTAAACCTCTGAAACTGTGAGCAAGGTGCTCTAATTAATTGCTTTCCTTTATAAGTGATGCCACGGTCATGGTGTCAGAACACTGACTAAGACACTGTGTATAGGGCTGGAAAGATGGCTCAGTGGTTAAGAGCACTGTCTGCTCTTCCAGAGGTTCTGAGTTCAATTCCTGGCAACTACATGGTGACTTATAACCATCTGTAATGTGATTGAATGCCCTCTTCTGGTATATAAGTATACATGCAAATAAAGCATCATATACAATAAATAAATAAAATCTTTAAAAAAAAAACACTGTGTATAACCTAGAGCATCCATAACTGCTGTTTTCATCCTTTGAGGACCACCACCATCCTCTTCTCTCTCCACCTTTGGTAATGTGGAACCCCGAGAGACCACAGCTCCATTGGTATGGGAAATTTCATGGTGTTCTGTGCCCACCAATGATTTGGGTAGACAGAAGCAGGGGATTGGACAGAACCAGCAGTTACAATGTGGTCCTTGAACAGAAGGGACATTTGAGGCACAGGCACTATTTGGTTTGGAGGTCAATGCCTTGATAGATGTGAGAGGACAGGACCAGGGAGGTAGACACTGAGCCTGGACCACCCTGCATCCCCACCGACCTCTGCAGCTCCACTAAGTGAAGATTTTCAGACAGAGAGAAACAAGGGGCTGGTTTCTCTCTGCATACTGGGCAGTTATAGTTTATTTTGTAACCCACAGATTAATGGGGCTCCAACTGGCCCCTGAAGAATAAAATTCAATTGGTTCAAGCCCTGTGTGTCAGGGAACTCGACTCTCTCCCTCAGATTTATGCTCAGGCCGTGGCTTCTTGTCCTAGAATTCTCTCTCTCTGCTCTGGGACCTGATGCTGGTCCTTTATCTCCTCCACTGCCACTTTAGTCATGGGCTATCACTTTCCTTTATGGCTCAAATAAAATTTTTTTTAAAACCAACTCCTCTAAATAGAGGATCCCCTGCATTCTTTGGAGCCATCCTCTGCCTAGCCCACACCACAGACATGTGTTCTAGCCAGCAAGGGGCAGCCCCACACAGGGAAATGCCACATCAGCTTCCACCATACCATACCGGACGGATGTTGTCTGAGCTGGCATGCCCAGGAAGTTCAGAGTTGGCCATGAGGAAGCGCATACTTCAAATTCCCCAGAAAAGCACCTTAACTTAATTGCTGAAGCCTCACCTATCTCAACCAAAAACGCCCATCCCTCTGGTCACTAAGAGACTGTCCCCTACAGAGGGAAGGAATGCAATGGGGGAATTCATGCCTGGTTGGCCTTCAAAGTTATTCAAAATCACATTGCTTCCGTCAATAATTTTCTCTCTTTTAAAAAATTTAACAAAGGTGAATCTCTCTCTCCCCCTTCTCATCTGTTTGTTTGTGTGTGTATCTCTCTCTCTCTCTCTCTCTCTCTCTCTCTCTCTCTCTCTCTCTCTCTCTCTCTCTCTCTCATGTGTATGTATCTCTCTCTCTCTCTCTCTCTCTCGTGTGTGTGTTTATGTTTCTGTCTCTTCTCTCTTCTCCCTTGTCTTTCTCTCTCTCTCTTTCTCTCTTGTCTCTCTCTCTCTCTCTCTCTCTCTCTCTCTCTCTCTCTCTCTCTCTCTCTCTCCCTCCCTGCCCATACCCACATCTCAGAGGTACAGTCTCTCTTTCCCAAGCATTCCTCTTTCCTCTTAATGCCTATGCTTAAACTTATATTCAAATTTCAAGATTTTGTGATAAAGCCCAATTCTGCAAATAAATAAATAACTGCAACAAAATCATCTAACTCACACTAAAGCTTCTCACAGCAACCCCAGTCTCCTCATTTGAATCTAGAGAAGACAGAGAGCCGGAGAGCATGATCCTAGGAAGGGTCTTCCCCCAAGTCTGCAAAGATACCGGCGCCCCTCTTACTTCTGAAGACCCAAAAGGCAAATGAAAAGCGTTTCTTTAACCTATGTCAGAACACTGCTTTAACTCTTAGTTAGACAAAGGCAAATGAAAGCCACACTGAGATACCATCTCTGCTCTATTGGATCACTTAGAGGACATTTGATTTTGACAAGAAATGAAAGAACAGGCAAATTCTGTGCTGAACCCCTAATATCTAGTCCAATGGTTCCGAACCTTCCTCGTAGCTTCCTCATGGTGTGGTGACCCCCAACCATAAGCTTATTTTCATTGCTACCTCATAACTGTAGTTTTCTTACTGTTCTGAATCATATTTAGGGGGTTGAGACCAAAAGATTGAGAACCTCTGGTTTAGTCCCTTAGGCTGTGACTATGTTCTGCAGTTTGGGAGCTAAATAAGCTTATGAGAGATTCTAATAACAAACCTCCAAACAAGGACAGGCGACTCAGGAGAAAACAATCCTTGCTGGCTGCTGACAAGTTAGCTCTGGACTTCTGGCTTCCAGGACTAAGAAAACTAAGTAATGTTTTATAAGGACCTTATTGATGACAATGATGACCGCCCCAGCAGATGAGTGCATATGCTAGTTAAAAGATGCCATTGCAGGCTGGAGAGGTGGCTCTGTGGTTAAGAATGCTTGCTGCTCTTTAGAGGACCCAAGTTTGGTCCAATCACTCATGTTGGGCAGCTCACAACTGGCTGCAATTCCAATTCCAAGACATCTGGTGGCCCCTTCTGGCTTCCATGGGCACCCACACAAAGAGGCATGCCCACAAACACACATAGAGCCATATAAAGACAGGAATCATTTTAAACATGAAGTTGCCAGATTGGAAGGGGGGGGAGGGAGGGAGGGAGGGAGGGGGAGGGAGGGAGGGAGGGGGAGGGGGAGAGGGAGAGAGAGAGAGAGAGAGAGAGAAAGAAGAAGAAGAAGAAGAGGAGGAGGAGGAGAAGGAGGAGGAGGAGGAGGAGAGGAGAGGAGGAGAGAAGAGACAGAGACAGAGACAGAGAAAGGCAGAGGCGGAAAAGGGAGGGGAAGAGAGATCTTATTTCTGTGTATATCCAGGTTGGGGACACCAGAGGCTGATATCATGTGTCCTCCTTTATTACTCTCCACCTTATTTTTTTTTTTGTTTATAGTTTTTTTTAATTTTATGCACAAAGCACTGTACTCACATCATTTTCATCCTCTGCCCTTTCTAACTTATCCCATGTCCCCTCACTCTCCCTCAGATCCATGACCTCTTATTCTTTAATGATTGCTCTGTGTGTTGTGTGCATACATGTGCACAGACATATATGTAAACATAGCCCACTGCATCCATTTGCTGTTGCTTATATGTAAATGAATTTATAGCTGACTGCTTGCGATTGGATAATTTAGCAGGGGTCTTGCCTCTGGAGATGAATGGCTATCTATCTATCTATCTATCCATCTATATCTCTCTCCAATCATTAATTGTCTGTAGCTCTTCATCTAGGGGTAAGGTCTTGTAAGATTTCCCCCGTCTATTTTGACATGTCAGATGGTGTTGTCAATGTGCAGGTCTTATTCAAGCAACCATATTTGTTGAGATTTCGTGGGTGCTGCTCCTCTGCCATATAAAGAAGACACTATCTCAAAGCAGACATCCTGATCCTCTGGCTCTTAAAATTCTTGTGCACCCTGCACTTCTGAAATGTTCATTAAGCCTTGGGAATTGGGTTTGTGTTACAGGTGTATCACCTGAGGTTGATGATCCCTGAGTCAGTTTGCATTTGCGTTCTGGCCAGTTGTGGCTTTCTGCAAAGCCATCTGCTGCAAAAAAAAGAACTTCCTTTGTTGAGAGATGAGGGCTCCTTACCTGTGGGTTTAAGGATAAGTATTTAGGATAGAGTTAGAAAGAGTATTGGTTTAGGAAAGTGGCAGTAATCGATACTTCTTCAGGGTTCAGGGCCTTAATACCCATGGGTAGTTAGTTGGCTAGTTTTATAGTACAAGGCGTAAAGTCCCTCCAGTTCAGTGGGCCTTAATTTCAACTAGATAACTGCTGATTACCTAGAGAAATAGGTGTCACTGACGCACCTTTCAGGATGTCTTGCCATTCCAGCCATTGTTGTGGCTCACAGGCATTACAGCTCATGGCACTGCTGTTGTCTTTCTCCCTTGGAGGCCTGAGTAGCTCCTTCCAGGACTATGAGAGCTGGTGCTCAAGGAGGGGGCTGCTGGGTCAGTTCCAGATTAGTCCCTCTAAGTCCAGTGTCTGGAATCTGTGGTGTCGTCTGCAAGAGAATGTTACTTTTGAGTTCTAGGAGACAACCAAGGGCAATGTTAGTAGCCTGTATTAGTTTAGAAGACTCTCTGACTCGCCTGACTCATAACTAGAAGGGAAATTCCCCATGCCCAGCTTTGAAGATTTTGTTAGGTAATACCTCCCCCAACCCCACTTGAGACACGGTCTCTTCCCTGAACCTGGAGCCTACTAATTGTCTAGTGTGGCTGGCCAGGAAGCTCCTGGAATCTACCTGTGCCCACCCCACTTCACCCCAACAACACAGTTACAGATGTGCACAGCCATGCTTGGTTTTTTACATGGCTGCTTCAAGAACTAAGCAACAACAAGGACTTCATGTACTGAGCCCAAGATTTGATTATTTTTAAGAGACAAAATTACATTCGGTCTCTTAACATAAAGACATAGATCAAACTAAGCTGATAAAAAAAAAAAAAATACCGTGTAAAACCATTTGAAAGTGAGATGGAGCGCTCACATTAATCTCAAGTAAAATAAGCTTCAGAAGGAAGTGCATTGCTAGTGACAGGGGCTGACAGTAACAAGGATACTAGGGTCATTCTCCAAAAACGATAACGATCCTACCCATGTGTCCACTGAAGACCTAACCTCAAGAATATCTGAAAGGCAGCCCTGGCGCCACTAAAGAGGTCCGGAAACTTCACCTTGAATTGACAACCATAATGGTCCCCTGGAAATAACAAATGCAACAACTGGTCAAAAATGTCTCTGGAGACACAGACAATCTAGAGACCAGCTTAGTTTGTGGATGCTTGTGGGACAGTCCACCACCACCAGCAGCAGGAGGCTCATGTTTTTTAAGAGCACATGGAAACAATCACCAAAATAGACCATATTCAGGACTTTAAAAAAAACTAACACATTTAAAGAAATTTAAGTAGCACCAAGTATGTTCTCTGACCACAGCGGATTAGACTAGGAACCAATGCCAGAGAGTATCTGGAAAATCTTCAAATATTTGGAAAGTTTAAAACGACACTTCTAAAATAACCAAAGGGTCAAACTGGATGTAACAGGAAATTGGAAAACAATTTAGACTGGGTGAAAACAAAGCCCACAGAGGATTTAGCTTTGCGTGAGACATTTAAGACAGTGATCTGAGGGGATTGGATAGCTTTAAATACACTAGGAATAAGATATGCATAAGATAAATGACTAATTTTCCACCTTTGGAGACTGAAGCAGAAAAAACAAAACTCAAGGCAGGACAGAAAGACAGAAATAAGTGAAAACAATAGAAAAATTGAAACACAAAGGATAGAATAAAAACAGAATGAAGCTGGGCATGGCAGCATACACCTGTAATCCGGTACCTGGGACAGTGGGCCAGAAGGACTGTCACATATTTGAAGTAAGCTTGGGCTCACAGGGAGACATGGTCTCAAAAACATGGGAAGGAAGAAGGGAAGGGAGGGAGGAAGGAGGAAAGGAAGGAAGGAAGGAAGGAAGGGAGGGAGGGAGGGAGGAGGGAAGGAAGGAAGGAAAGGGGGAGGGAGGGAGGGAAGAAGGGAGAGGAAGGAGGGAGGGAGGAAGATGGGTCTGATTCTTTGAAAAGAATAAAAATAAAATTGACAGTCCCTAGCCAGAGAAGTGAGGCCAAACACTTAACACTTTACAGAATTAGCATAGCTTTTGCAATATACACAATATAAATATGAAATATAAATTGGAATATTTGCAAAATTCTCTACAAATTTTTTATAAATATTGACAATACAATGCTAAACTTTTATGCAGAAAAGTTAAGAAATTGAGAGAGACAAAACAGTTTCCAAAAAATAAAATAAAGTAGGAGGAATCACATGGTTTGATTTCAAGGCTTATTAGATGTCAAGACATTACAACAACAACCTAAATGATGCTCACAGAATATTCCACTCAACAGCAGAAAAATGTTCCAGGGTGTGCAACTACAGTCATAAAGAAAAAGGGTATATGTATGTGCATATGTTTATCTGTTTGTATGAATACATAGATGTGTATAACATACATACTCCATACATACATACATACATACATACAGTTTTCATTGTCAACATGACTGGATTTGTATATACCTGGGAGGTATACCTATGTATTTGTCTGTGAGGGTATCTCTGGAGAGGTTGAACTAATAGGAAATAGCTGTATGTGGGCGTACCATCCTATGGTGTGGGATCCTAGGCTGTAGTAATAGGAACTAGGAAGGGAGGCGCGTAGAGCCAACTGAGTAACAGCATTCATCTGCTCTTTTAGTGTGAGGGCAATTGGCCCAGAGTAGAAGAGGTGGCCTCAGAACACATCTGCCAGGGCTGGGAGCAGATCAGAATAAGCAGTTCCCTTTCTGGAGCTGGACAAAAGGTCTAGAAAAAAAAATATGTGTTATCAACCCATTTTATGGATGGAAAGACTGAGGACAGGGTGACTCTGTAACTTGCCCCTGATGACACAGTCTGGTTAGTGACAGGAAAGGGAGGACTTTGTCTCTTGTAGCTGACAAGGGAGGTCCTCTGCTCCCCAGCTACTCCTTGCAGCAGTACAGTAGTCTAACCTGACATCAGCAAGTGAGCCAGCTTCCATCACAGAGGTTAACACTGCTTTCTAGCCCCAGTGGGAACAGGGGCTTTTCAAGTAAGTGTGGTCCTCCAGGAGGGAGCAACAGGGACATCTACAGTTGCGAGCTGCACAGCTGAGACTTGAGTAAAGAAGCCCTCCACAGCCTCAAGGTCTTGGTCAGCACCTACCCCTCCAGTTGGGGGGCTGAGACTCCTTCCTTCCTACCTTCCTTCCTTCCCTCTTTCCTTCTTTACTTTTTAACTTCCTTCCCTCCCTCCTTCCTTCTCTCCTTCCCCTTTCTTTCCTCCTTCTTTTCCTGCTTCCCTTCTTTTTATATTGTTATTTTCCTTTCTATTCACTCTTTGAGAATTTCAAACAGTATGTGTCTTATATTCTTTCCCGTCTCCCAACCCAACTCCTCCAAGATCCTCTCACACCCACCCAACTTCGTGTTCTTTTTATTTAAAAAAAAAAAAAAAAAAAAAAATTGCAGAAGGTCAGCCCCTGAGCGTGGAGCCTGCGCTGAAATGTGATTGACATACCCAGTCTCCCTCTGCTGGAGGAAGACAGAGCCTTCTGATCATTGGTAAACAGTTCCCGGCCCAGCAGGGGCATGTGCCACTTCCCCTCTGTATTTGGGGAGTCCTTCCCTACCTGACCAAGAAACTGCACCTTTGGTTTCCGGTTCTGAACTCCAATGAGATGCTTCTTAACGTCTGCATCCGTTCACTCGGGCAGCTGTAATAAAGCATCATAGACTGAACAGACTCAACAGTAAGAATCTGTATCCCATGGCTCTGAAAGCCAGAAGTCAAAGTTAAGTGCCAGCACAGTCAGTTTCTAGAGCAAACGCCCTTCCTAGCTTGCAAGATAGCTACCCTCTTGCTGTGCCCTGGCGGAGTAGAGAAAGGAAAAGGCTCTCTGGTAACTTTTCCTATGACAGCACTAATCATATTTGATCTAGACCTAGCCTTTAACCTATTTAACATGAATTCTTCCTTAGAGGCCCATGTACATGTAGAGCATGTAAACATCAGTTAATAACATTAAAAAAAAAAAAAAAGGACATAGATTCTCTTTCTATTTCTGTCCCTCCAATTCTGTGGCCTTGGAAGAAGTCATGCCTGGAGTATTAGGCTCCTGTTGGTACTGACACAAACTGCCACTGATTTAAAACAACACAAACTCAACACTTCATCATTTTAAAGTCAGAAACCAAAGTCAGTGTCACTAAGTTAAAACCATAGGCCTTCTGGCTTCAATCCTTGCCTTGTCCAGTGTCTAGCTGTCTATGCTCCTTAGCCTCAAGCCCCGCATCATTTATCCGGCTCCCATGGGCACATCTCTCTAACTCTGGACTCCAGCCACCCTTTAAGGAGGCCCTGTGGGCTACGTTGGACACACCGTATAGGTCCAATCTTTTCTCATCTCAAGTTTCTTCACTTGTCTCTACAACATTTTTTTTTCATGTAAGGTGGGTAAGTCACAAGTTTTAGAGATGAAGATATGGACATTAGTGAAGTATTACTTAGCCTACTGTGCCTCAGTTTCCCCACTTGTAAAATAAGGATGCCAGTGCTCTATTTGGAGGTCCTAGACTATTGTTAAGTGCTCAGGCACTGTCCCTGGCACAGAGGCCATACAAACGAATGACCAGGTGGTTTCTGCCCTTCTCCTATGGTTAGCTTGCATCTGGGGTCACCAAGGTCCAACTCTAGGCCTGCATCCAAGTGGTAACTCAAAATATGCTGCTGGAATAGCATGCCCAGTGGTGATAGATGGCTCTGACTCCCAAAGGCTGCAGTAGCACTCTGCTCGCCCATCTGAAGGCCTCTAGGCAGCAGCAGAAGGAATGTGAGTAGAAACGTGTGACACTCTGTGCAGGGACACAAATCATTTGTGTTAGGAAAGATGAACAGAAAGTCATTTCATCTACAGCTCCCACACTGGACCTGACCTCTCAGATTGTCTCTGATAGATGGAGACCCATCCTAGCCCCCAGCCTCCCTGGGTCAGAAATGAATCCCTCCAAAAGGGACTTCAGCAGCCTGAGGCCCATGTCCCTGCACAGCCTGAGTCCCGAGTCCCAACAGAAGCTGTCTCCACACCACCATCTGGGCTTAGGACAGTGACAGATCAGAAATCTGAGCAACAAGTGTTAAGTGTTAAGTTAACACAGGTGGGAAGGCCTCTGCCCTCATTTCCCACCACTGGTTCACCATGTTACAAATGACTTAAGAACATTTATACTTGGACAGTAGAAAATACATGGCCCACAGCTGGTGCCTAATAAAGTCAGGAGACAGTTTCTGAGCCTTAGAACTCACTTTATAAAAGGCTCTGTGAGCTCAGAGAACAAGACAGAGTACCCACTCCCCTACATCTCACAGTCCCAAGGGAGTGGGTCACCCGCCAGCACCACACACATCAGGACAGCAGCCACAGCTTCCCCTCCAGCATGGCTGGGAACCCCTCGCTCAGTCCCCGCAGCATGGGATATTGTTTTGCTAACTTCAGGTCTAGATTTCAGGGTAAGTCCAGAGCCCAGGGCTGCTCCAAGCTGAAGGAGCTGCGTCTACTCTTAGATGAAGCAGCTACAAATGCTTTTCTGTCCAGTGGGCATGGACTTCAGAGTCAGCCTTAGTCCAGACGGCTGGGGAGAGCTGGTAGGCTTAATCGTTCACTGCTCATTTCCAGAGTCTCTGACCAAATAGTTTGTCTGAGGGCCAATGGAATGGTGTTAGAAAAGTCCTGATGGCACCTTCCAAGGCTGGCTCAAATGCAATATCTGCTTGGTGCCATAAAGTCCTTCTGAGACTAGACTTGGGGACCAGAGACCCAAAGATGAGATGTATGCGCATATATTGAGTGTAAGAAATGTAAAGCAAATTTTGAGAGGTTAATATGGCAGGAAGCTCACACTGGTCACTCTGGCTACACCACAGCCCACATAGTGCAAAGGCAAAGCCTACCTCGATGGGGAACCATATCCACAGAATGGTACTGACTGACACTGGATCTAGGATGAAGTGAAGGTCAGAGTCCCTGATACCCCCATCAATGGGTCAGAAAGGCTCACCACTGTACATGGGAAGGGCCACCATATGAGGCATCAGGGCCAGAGCCATCATTCTGTGAAGGGGACTAGGGTAGCTGAGTACTCACGGGTAGACCCAACCATACCATCAGAGAAGCCAAAGTTCATAGAAGGCCTGGCCAGAGAGCAAGGCACAGGGCTGTGGGAATCTGTTCTGCCCTGACACAGAAGCCAGCTCTGCTCTCCTTAGAGGTGATGGGCTGTATATCCTCTGATGTCCCAGCTGGATGTTCTTGGGGTTATTTGGGGGGGGGTATAGCTGATCCCTAGCTATCTTCTAGCCTGAGTCAGGAGCCAAGCACACAGTATGGCACCTAGAGGTGACATGGCACTACTAGTGGGATTCTGAGACATTCAGAAGGGCTGCACTTACTTGCTGGGAGGTAGGGGATACATGCTAAGCCTTGTTCTCGCCCACAATGTACTACTTTAAGCACAAGCGAAAGTGCCTCTCTCTCTCTCTCTCTCTCTCTCTCTCTCTCTCTCTCTCTCTCTCTCTCTCTCTCTCTCGTAGTGTTTGTGACATTCTGTGAACCAGTCTAAGACGCAACATTAGAGATAGGAAACCATAACCGCTGGTCTCCTAGCAGCCCTCAGAAGCTCTGCCTACTCCCTCATCCAGTGCCTTTGTCACATATCCATTGTCTGTTTTGACATGGAAAAGACCTGGCACACCTGGATGCTCTTCCTTTGAGGATGAACTGCATCAGGAGAACAGACTGCATCAGGACCACAGGTTCTGTTTGTTTCTGAGTGATGGACAGTCTCCATGGGCTGGGAGGGAAACCCTGAAGGCTTCCGTCTATTCTATAACTTCCCTTGGTGGAGAGCTAGGCTACAGGACAGAGTCTCTTTGGCTAAAATCCTGTGAGAGCAGAGATGGCGGCATGCCCCACCTTACTATTTCCCAGGACCTAGGTCTGAGAACATGGAATCAGGAGTCAGGCCACCAGCACTGTTCCTGCAGAAAATGTTAGCAGTGGATAACGTGCTCTGTGCTAATAGATTTCTATGTGGAGGCTGAGGGGCCAGTGGATGGAATTTATTCATGGTGTCCGTGAACTTGGATAGAAAGGAAAAAGTTACATCCTAAGTTTCGCTGCCCTTGTGCTGAAATTTAGCTGCCTTTATGGATGCCAGGAATGTTGCTCAGATGTTCCAGGAGCACCTGTGATCTGTCACCCATAAAAATCAAAGTCCTGTTTCACATTATAGTGTACTTGCGGTGAATATTCCACATTCCAGTTTCAGCTCATCACTGTTCTGGATTTAGGGTATCTGTTAGACCTGCTGCTACCTGGTATGTTAACACACACCTGTATTGCAATATCTTGACTTTGAAGTTGTAAAAAAAAAAATGTATCTTTTGTATGTGAACGTATTTGGTCTCCTGTATAACCGTACGCATTACGTCTCGTGCATTTCACACCGTTGCTCTGAGGAGGGTTTTCCATGTTTGATCCAGCTGTCTTAGTGGTAAGTATCAGAGGCAGGAGAGATTGCACAACAGTGGGGAGTTAGAGCCTGCTTGCTTTACCAGCATCTCTTTGCACAGCCCTCCCAGCTAGCAGTGTGCTCGGGCAGTGCTGGGAGGACCTAGGTAGACCTGTGAACAGTTCGTGGAAGCTAGTCCCTGTGTTCAAACAAAACATTTGTCAGAAATCCCACTGTGGCGGGGCCTCTTTGGTTAAATCTAGGTATGGGGAGGTGTGGTTGGGAGCTGTGCCTGCCCCTCCCACCACCTGGCCATGAGCTGCCTTCCTTCCTCATTGCCTTCTGAGAATGCACCCTGTACTTCCTAGGTTTGCACAGAGCACATCTGTAGATCACAGACCTAATGCAGTCCCTCTCAGTGAGTCAACTGTTAGCAGTGCAACTTCCCATACTGAATTTCCCAAACTCATGGGAAGTCCAAGATGCCTTTGGCCCAGGTCTGCAGATCTGAGGTGGAGTTGAGTGAGATTTCTTCCATGACTCTCTGATGAGCTCCCTCACGGGATAAGCAGGAAAAAACAAAACAAAACAAAACAAAACAAACAAACAAACAAACAAAAAAAAAAAAACAGGGCTTGCTGGCAGTTAGGAGTAGAATACATGAGCCAAAAGGATCTAGGCTCAGGAGCAAAGCCCAGCACCTCCCCTTAGTATGGGATTGCAGCCTCGGTACTTACCCGCTAACTACAGATAGGTTCCCACAAAGTTGTTTTGAATATTAAAGGACTAGAAGTGTGGAGTAGTATGCCCAGCCAAGGCTCTCTGAGCAAGAACCTTGCCTTCCCATACCCCTCTTCTCTTTCTCATGGGGGTCTATCTCCCTGACAGAGGCCACCCACCACTAGCTTTCCACCTTCCAGGCCTGAAGTACGTGGTCCTCCATCTTTTCAGACATGACACTTGGCATCCTTGGGGTATTTTGGTAGCAGCAGCATGTCTCGCCCAGATGGTCCACACCATAGCTATTATCTAATCATCTAATAATTAGTGTGACATTTATAGAGGGCTTCGAGGGCCTCGGGATGACTACTGTCTTCAGATGCAAGGAGAGGCTGAGCCAGCTCTGCATATGTGCCTGACAGGATGCAAACAGAAGGGAGCGGTGACCCATGTTTTGGCACACCCTCATTTAAACGCACAGCCCTGAGACATGATGCTCAGGATCCTGTAATTGTATAGTTCTGTGTTTTCTGTAAAACTTTTAGAAAGCAGTTTTATTTGTTTGTTTGTTTGTTTGTTTCCCATGCTAAAGAGGTCTTTTAGAGCCAGGGTATGGTGGTGCACGCCTTCAATCTCAGCACTTGGGAGGCAGAGGCAGAAGGATAGCTGAGTTCCAGACCAGCCTGATCTATAAAGTGAGTTCCAGGACAGCCAGGGCTACACAGAAAAACCCTGTCTTGAAAAACAAAATCAAAACAAACAAACAAACAAACAAACAAAGGCCCTCCAAAATGGAATAGACACAAAACTTAGTCTGCTTGTATCTAAAGCAAGGTTGTCTCTTGGGTCTATCCTACAGTTGCCTTTAAAGATTAGCAGAGAGCGTAGGACACAAGTTCTAGGGAGCGAAGGAATTTGGTCATTTGTTGGACCAGAACAAAACCAGAGCCTGTCAAGAGGGTGTTCTTCTAGTTTCTGGAAGACTCACAGCTACACCATCTCAATTAAACTGCAATGCAGAAGCTCGCCCTGCACTCTGCAAGGAATGTGAACAGAGCAATGAGCCTGTCTGCTGGTGTGCTGCAGAAACACAGCAGACACTGAGCTAGGTATGCAGCTACGGAGCCAGAGATGGGCTCTCCCCTGTTCCCTGCCGAGCCACGCCTGGAACAAGCCACACAGCCTATGTTCCCAGCTCAGGGAGATGAAGTGGGAAGCACAGACTGTTCCACAGTCATCGCTAATAAGAGCATGGGTAATGTGGAAGAAAGCAGCCACCCACCCTGCATGCCTGAAGGCTCCAGATTTTGTAGTTTCCTGTAGCCCCTCACCCTCACCCCCAAGTTAGGCTGAAATCCCCAGAGTCCTCTATTTTCCCTATCATAAATCAGTTGTGAGGTTAAAAAATGTTCACTTCCAGTGCCTGTTGTTTCCTCTCTCCCTGTGCCTGCAAACCACCCTCTGTTTCTGGCTGGTGCTGCAGCAGAATCTAGGGGCTTCTAAGCAACAGGCTACAGGTGTGCTGGACTAGCATTCCCATTGCTCTATTCCCAGGCAGCAAGACCAGGTCTGAGGAGGCTGGATCCTGCAGACCAGCATTTTGTAGCCTTGGGAGGCTGTATTTGGTGTTCCTGGTGTCCAATTGAAATGATATCATTTTTATGTTTCTTCTATATAATTTATAGAGAAGAATTTTATGTTTCTGTTATATATTTATATACATTTATAGCATATATAGCATGTATAATTATATATATCATAGAAGAAAATACATATTTGTATATACATTTATATCACATAGAAAGAAGAAAATACATTTTATATATTTTTTTCTTCTTTCTCTGGGAAATTAGAAAAGCACTTGTTTTCTAAGCGCCTTTCCCCCCTCCTGGCCACATCTCATTCCCATACAGTACAGTAACACCAGTAGTGTAGCTCACCTTTCAGAGGACCACAAGGGCAGACCAGATACCTAAAACCAGGATTGATCCTTACTGTGCAGACCTGTGGATTGAGATGTAAAGGAAAAGGTAGCCATGCGGAAAATGGAAAAGGCTGTGTCCCTTGTTCCTCCTTCTGGGTGGTGGTGCTCAGGCACCACAACGCACAAGCATCACTAGCTACCTAATGTAAAATTCTGATTCCAGGTCCCCTACCTCACTAGGATATTCATCCATGCGGTTCCACATTAGAAAGGATACTGAGGTGGATGCTGCTATGGTCCAGACTTGACTTAGATAAAGTGTCTTCTTGGACCAGTCCTAGTCATCCTAAAAGGCAAAACACCAACATGGAGTCAGGTTAAGTAATTAAAAGCTATGTTTTAGCCTAAGGCCTTAAACTAAAGAAATCGTGGAGAAACATTCTTAAGAATAGAGGTCGGAGCAAACCATAGCGGCTTTAAGGGACAAAAATAAGTATTCCTGCTTAAGACTCGCCTCCCAGAAGATACCATTAACAATAGAACAGATGTTCCTAAGGAAAAGGGAAAGTCTCAATGCTTTGGAAAGAAATTATTTGTAGCCTATAAGTAACACAGCCCTGTGGGCAGACTAACATAGAAAACTGCTCTCTAGAATGTGACAAGGTGGAATTTCTATGAAGGACGATGCATGATGCACATACATGTGACCACCTGCCAGACTGATGAGACAGTTCCAGACTGGAGCAAACCTTACCAATGACATCATGACCCACTACGTGGACAATGCTTCAGCAAAAGTCTAGCCAGCATGAGGACTTGTCCCTTTCCCCCAGAAAGATGGCCATACCAGCTACTTTCATCTTTTCCAGTCCTCAGATGTAGGCATTGCTTAGTCCCCAGAAATGGCCTGAATGAATCAGCAAGTGGTTCCCAGCTTGAAATTAGACACTGCTTACTGGTCATCATGCTACTGGGACTTGTGTGTCTTTCAGTTGGCAGCAGGTGCTTGCCATCCCTGCAGGTCACTGTTTTGTACATCACATGTGCCATCTCATTATTCTTCAGGACTGCCCAGAGCAGGGAGCAGAGTGAAGGATACAGGAAGTGACTGCAGACTTCTTTGCATCAGGACAGACATGGCGGTCTTTCTCTTTGCTCAGAAGGCCAGAGAAGACTGGAGCATGGTTCCAGAAGAAACAGATCCACCCAGGCTCTGAGTGTCTCCTTGGGGGCTGACTCACAGTGGGAGAACATTCATGAACACCGTTTCCTAAAGGAAATGTGCAATTTTGTGACTGGTCCATTTGACGTCTCCGTATTTGAAATGATACGGATGATTCAGAGAGAGGCTGAGAACCAGGGTGAGGAGGCAGCTAGCACATAAACACGTTTTTAACTCGGATGAGATAACTGCCAAGGAAGAAATACAAAAGGTACAGAGGAATCCTTTACAAAGCATGTTGAGTGGACATCTTGACCACATACGGGCAGGTCAGTAGGTGTCTGGAAACGAGATGTCAATCACACAGGGCTCCCTAGTCAGAGATACCCTAGAAAGGTGGTGAGCTCAGCTGGCTGTCCAAGTCCAGAGGATTTGCAAGGTCACTTGACCAGCAGCTGGAAGGCAGGTGTAACCACTAAAAGAAAGCTTTTGACAGGCACCTCCCCAGCCCAGGTCGAGGTCAGAGAAGGACTCCAGACAGGCCTACTCAAGGTCAAATCCTCTGAGCCATTGGACTTTAAAAATTTGTTTTTATAATTCAAAAAATGTTACATGTATGGGCATGTATGTATAGGCTCTAAATAATTTTTCTTTTTAATTGTGTGTATGGGGAGGAGCAGTGTGCCAGCAAAGGCCAGAAAGAATCCCTGGATTCCCTAGAGCTGGAGTTACTGGCAGCTATGAGCCTCCCAACATGGGTAGTGGGAATGGAACTCAGGTCTTCTGGAAGAGCATTAAGTGCTCTTAATGCTAAGCCATCTCTTAAGCCTGAATCATTGGACTTCAAATTTCTCAAATCGCTGGAATCTGCCAGAGACTACAGCAGGGCTGAGCCCTTGCATGGGTGCCCAACAGTCCTAGGAAAGAGGTCTAACTAACCCTGGTCGTTTTGAGGTGCGGTCAACAAGCAAGATGGCTCCAACTACCATCTTGTAGAACACAGGAAAGTTCCTGTCCCCCAACTTCTCCTGCTAATGGGATTTGCTATATAGGAGGAGTTCTGGGCTGGTTTCTTTGGGCTGTTGTTTTGTTTGTTTATTGATGTTTAACTTTCAAGGGGTTAGTACTAAAAGAAAGGCAAGGCCAAGAACATTTCTTGTTTTCTTTGGTGGTGGGGCCAGATCTGCCTTAGGCAGGCAGAAAGGCCCATCCCGTGTCCAGCCATTGGGCAACACTGCCACGTGCTCTCCACAGACTGTGTGGCATCGGTTATATTATTGCCCCACTTCATGTTTAACAGCATATTCTCTTATTAGAATAAAACACGCAACTTTAACTTATTGCCTTAGAGTCCCTCGGTCAGAAGCCAGCCTCAGTGTCCTGCGGGGTCCGTTTTTGTTTGCATGCTCTAAGGTAGATTTCATTTGCTTGCCTCTTCCATCTTCTAGAGGCAACCTGTGCTCTTCCTCACGTATCTCCTTCAATCTTCAAGGCTAGTGAAAGATCTAGCCTCTTTCAAATCTCATCATTGTAGCTTTTGTTTTTAACATCTACCTTCCTCTTAAGAGTTCTACGTTCACTTCTTTCTGTTGCTGGAATGAGCACTCTGACTTTGTAAGCAACAGTGTGGGTTGAGCTCATAGTCCTGGAGGTTCCAGGGCATGGCACTGCCACTCATCGGCTCTGATGTGGATGTCATAGTAGGTGACAGGGACATGTATGTAAGGGGGGAAAATCACACCACCAAACAGCAAAAGTGACGATTCAGAGACTAGATTCGGGCTTCTGAAACAACTGTCTCTAGTGAGAAGCCGCTCAAGGACTCCCACGTTCCCCTCAGGGCAGCACCCTAGTGACCTAAGAACCTTCTCTCCGCTCCCGCCTCTTCTATAATGTCTCCATGCCATTTCCAGGCCATGAGCTTTCAACATGTGAGTCTTGCAAAGAGGCATGCCACATTCAAACCATAGCAGGACCCTTGAGGTTACAATGGATCGCCCTCCTTCATCCAGAATACAAGGTCCTCATTTGGAAAGCAGTCAGGCAGCATCCTTCATTCCCTCCACTACCTCATTTGAACAAATGCACTGACATGGGTGGGGCATCGTAATGTAAACCTGTTTCAGGGGAGCACTGCTATGACTACCACAGTTCACAATGTTAATGGTCTGATGACCTGGTTTATAATGTTAAGCGCCCTTGGCTATTGTATCTGAACCCTTACTCCAGACCCCTCAAATGTGAACGGTGCATGTGTGCCCACAGTAACTGCCATAGCGATTGATGATGGAGTAGGAAGATTCAAAGTCTTCAAATTTGGCTGCAGCATCCCTGCTGGACAGTTTCAATGACATCCCTACCCTGTGGTCCTGTAGAGGAACATGTCACCTTCCCCATCCTGTCCTTGCTTCAAACCCAGTCCTCCGATTGCAATCACGTTGCTCTCTTTCAGATGCCATTCCTCCCAAGTAGGTAAATTCCAGTTCCTTTTGCTTTTTACTTTTACGTTAAAAAGGCAGAGGCAAGGAAGGGATGAAGCCTCCTACTCATCCCAGCCTGAGTGCTATAGGCACTTCAAAGGATGCCAAACCCCACAGGAAGCCAGGGCTTGGATTACATCATCCTGCAGCATATTGCTAAGCAACTGTGGGATCAACATCTGTTTCCATGGAGATGTCACATCATCGCCATTGGCCAGGCAGGGCAGAGAAGTACATAGGAAGAGATGAATAAGCCAAGCTGTGTTCGAGAATGACAAAGACTTTGTCATCCTTGTGGGCATGAAGAAAAATCTATCATCAAGGTGAAAGGTGGATCAATATGAGAGAGGCTGCAATGGAAGACGGAAAGTCATTGGCATGGCATCTAGCAGGGGTCCCTAGCCAGTTGGTTATCACCTGGACCAACTCTCTCGTGACGTGGCAATATCTGAGCACCTCGGTCCCTTGGTGATCTTGTTCAAAGGTTTCTCACAGAACCCAAACCCTTGCATCCCTGCTTAGGTCTTGCCCTAATGGAAGGAAAGACACTATAGACCACTGGTGCCTTCTCCAAGCTTAAGGAGACCTTGCTCCTCTAGCTCCACTCCTAGCTTTGCTCTGCCTTGTACAGTTCTTTCCAGGCACAGTGGTTCCCATCCACTGTCGACAGAGCCTGCTATCATATGGCATAGCCACACAGGTGAAGATGCCGGAGGGATGGGAAGGGATAGCTTTGCTATGTGCCAGGCCATATGCTCCCTGTGTGGCTTGCCACCTCCATCAGGCTTCAGATTCTGCCTGTGGGATACGATCCCTTCATCCTTCAGTCAAAGAACTGAGACTCAGACGGGGGCATGCAACTTTTCCAATATTGATAAGAATCTGAAACACATAGAAACCACAGTGTGCCAGCCCCTTCAAACGTCGGTTCATTTCATCTTCACATGCTGCCCATCAGGGACTAGTTGTCAAGGTCAAGAGATGAATCTGGAGTTCCTTTTCTGCTGCAGTGTACTAACCCCCTATCCTGGCTAAGCTACAAAACAGCTCCGGAGGCTGAGGTCAGACACACTAGAAAGAGTTCATGAGGGACTGGATATTGAAACAGGATGCTGGGGGAGGAGGATGTCCTTGGTCCTCGGATTACAGTCATTGGCCAAAGCTGAATAAAAGGCATTGAGAATCTGCTACAGGGAGCTCTGAAGTCTACATGTAGTACTGACTAGTACCAGCTCCTGTCTGTAGATTCTGGTAGAGAACTGCTCTCACCGATGCCCATTGCTCACCTGCTTCCCACTGGCTATGCCCAGGGATCTGGGAAGTCCAGGATTTAGGGTCTCCTAGGAAGATATGATTTGTTGGGGGTGCAGAGTGGGGCCACGCTTGTAGCCTAGTTATTCAAATAACCAAATGTATCTATCCTTTCACACTGACTTGCATGTCCACATGACTATATACTTGTTCCTGAGTCATCACCCCACTTCTGTGATTACTATACCTTTACAAGTCTTGGCATCTGGTCACAATGCCACCCATCCCTCTTCCAAGCACCTGGGCCGGAATTCCTCCTGTGTTCATCCAAATTCAGTCCTATCATTGGTTGTTCAGGTTCCATAGACAAGAAGGTGGTTTTAATTAGAACTTCATAGACAACACAGGCTAATTAGGAGATAGTTAACACTGTCAGTTGTTGCATTTTCTGCCCTGTGACACATTGCTTCACTTCTTCTTTGATGCATTTCAATAATTTTTTTTTAATGCAATGATAGGAGATCAAGTTCCAAGCTTTGTGTAAGCCTGGCAGTTACTTTAAGAGTCATGTATATTGCTAACTCCCCAAAAGGTTTTGTTGTTGCTGCTGTTTTGTTTGTTTTGGTGTGGATTGGTTTGGCTTTTTGAGAAAGGGTCTCCTGTAGCCCAGGCTAGCCTCAAACTCATTATGTAGCCAAAGACAGCCTTCAAGTCCTGATCCTCCTGTGTCCATGTCTTAGTTAGGGTTTTATTGCTGTGAAGAGACATCATGACCAAGGCAACTCTTACAAAGGACAAACAACATTTAATTTGGGGCTGGCTTACAGTTTCAAAGGCTTAGTCCATTATCATCACGACGGGCAGCATGACAGCATCCAGGCCAGCAGCAAGGCGAAACAGTGTAACTGGGTGTAGCTTGAGCCTGCCTCCACAGTGACACACTTCCTCCAGCAAGGTTACATCTCCTAAAAGTGCCACTCTCTATGGCCAAGCAGTCAAACACGAGTCTATGGGGTCCATATCTATTGAAACCACCACAATCCACCACCCAACTATTGCAAGTACAGGTTTACAGAGCCATACTCAGCCCACCAACAATGTCTATTAAACATACGTATATGTTTTGTATGACCTTGCCAGTTAATTAATAAAATTAAATAGTTTCTGTCATGGTAGATGTGGTGGCATAGCGCTCAGAAGGTGAGACAGGGGGACTGCCTGAAGTCCTAGTGAGTTCCTGGTCAGCCAGAGTAATGTTTCCATTCCCTGCGCCCCCAAAAAAGTCCCATGTGTATGTAGTTTGTCAGAGACAGTGATTCACTAGCCAACACAAGTCTGTAAGCCCGCTTCCGCTGTGTGAACTGTGCTAGAAATGGTCGCTCAGCTTTGAGTAGAGATCTTAGCCTTCCTGGTGTCTAGGGGTAGCTGTGGTCCAGGAGCATGAGATCAGAGACATAAATATCACACACACACACACACACACACACACACACACACACACACACACACACACACACACACACACACACACACATACAGAGGTCCCTCCCTGTCTGCCAGAGCAATGTAGGGGACTCCATGGCTTAAGGGAAGGAGGAGCCACCGGTGGAAGCCTGGGAACCTGACTCTCTGACTCAGGAAGAACAGGAACCATGCTGAGCTGGTACATGAACAGGAAGAGAATCCCACTGGCTGAGGGTTGGTGCCGCAATTGTTCTGACAAGAGAGTAAAATACTTAGTAAGGTGTAGTTCCTTCAAAACTGTGTTTTTTTGTTTGTTTGTTTGTTTGTTTGTTTTACTCAGAGGTTGCTGGTGAATAAAACAAAATGTAAATAAAAATTATGTCTTGTTTTTAAACTAAAAACAAAAAACAAAACTTTAGTGTCTGAGAACCTCTGTTGTCAGATTCTGTCACGGAGTTGCTTTATCCACAACAGCAAGGACCCATTTTCTTCCCATCCACTTAAAATAATAAAAATAATAAAAATAATAAAAATAAGCCTTATGCTTATTTTTCTTGTCTCTCAGCCTTGGCCAGGACCTGCTGTTCCCTTCTCACCTCTGCTTATAATACGAATCCATCAACTATTTCTTCATTAAGTCCAAAGTTGGCTAGAGCTGGGCATGGGTCCCATTTGTTAGTTTAAGGACGTTTCCTTCCACTTCTAGGTGGCCAATAATTTTTAGTGTGAATGGGGCTGAGTCATAGCAGGTGCATTTTCTGAATCCCATTGAAATAACTTTCTTTTCATTTGCCCGTGCAGTGAATCACATTAATTCTCCATAGTAACCCATCTTTACAACCCAGGGTTGAACTTGGTCAGGAGAGACTTCTTTTACACATGAATGAATTTCTTTATATAATATTTTGTTCAATATTTTTGTACTCCTTCTTTTTATTTGATTTTGCTATTGTTGAAATGGTGTCTCACCCTGTAGCCTTCTCTGGCAATTTACTATGTTGACCAGACTGGCCTTGAACTCACAGAGATCTGTCTCTACCCTCCAAGTGCTGGGATTGGAGGTGTGCACCATCACACCAGATGAGTATTCATATTTTAAAAAGATATATCTTCTTCTGGAATTTCTAAGGGGGAGGACAGAGTTTAAATAGCCTATTAGACCACTGAATGTTATTTTTATTAGGTGATAAATTTATTCAAATACATACCTGAGTTTTATATTTATTTTTGAAGAATATTTTATTTCTATTGTCATATGTTGTTATATATTTTACCTTTTTTTACTTATCCATATAAATTTGTCCTACTTCTCTTCTTAAAGTCTTTATTTTTTTCTAATATTATTTGTGGCTATTCATCTTTTCTTGACAAATCTTGGTAGAGATTTTCCCATTTCACTCATCTATTGACCAGATGCAATCATAATTGATTTTCTTTCCTGATGTGTGCTAGTGTTTTAATTTATTCAATCCTGTTTTCTGTGCTATTGTTTCTTTCCATAGAGTACATTAGGATGTATTTTAATCTCCCTTTTCTCTTTCATGTTAGACATTAGTTCATTAGTTTTTATTCTCCCCCATTGTCTTAGTTTGGGTTTTATTGCTGTGAAGAGACATCGTGACCAAGGCAACTCTTATAAAAAAAACCATTTCATTGGTCTGGTTTACAGTTTGAGAGGTTAGTTCAGTGTCATCATGGTAGGAAGCATGGAAGCATCCAGCAAACATGGTGCTGGAGAAGGAGCTGAGAGTTCTATATCTTGATCCACAGGTAACAAAGGAGGCAACTGTCTGTGTCATAACGGGCAGGCGTAGCTTAAGCATATATAAGACCTAAAGGCCCACCTCCACAGTGACACACTTACTCCAACAAGGCCACACCTCCTAATAGTGACACTCCCTCTGGCCCAAACATTCAAAGACATGAGTCTGTGGGGGCCACCTATTTAAACCGCTGTACTAGTTTTCTAATTTAAATATTAAATATCTGACTTAACTATATTCCACATTTTGAAAATATTTTCACAATGAGAAGAACACATGGCAAACATGTATGAAAATTAAAGTATCAGGATGAAGCCCATTAATCTGTAGACTAATAAAATGTTTTTGCTAGTTTAGTTATAAAATTTCTCTCTTTAGGGCTAAGTACAGACTCAGAGTTTCCACTTGCCTAGCAAGGACAAGCACTGGTCTGATTTCTGTCACTGAAAGTAAATTAGCATTTTCTAGAAGTTTCTAGAAATGTAATCATGAAAGCCATGCTCTATATTGTTAAGCTTTCTCCGTCTGGAGAAGTCGGTTTGAGATACAGACTTGTTCATCCCTTTCTTCACTGAGTAGAGCTCCACTCTACAACTTTGCTTCAATTTGCTTATTTGCTCTCTTGTTGGTGGGCATTTATTGCAGATAAAACTTTTGAATGTGGTTGTGTGCCTGTCTTTGTCACAGATAAATGTCTTGAGTAACAGTGACAAGTCATATGACTGTGTGCTTAACACTTTAGGAAATCGTCAAACTAATTTCCAAGGCAATTGCATTATTTTATATTTCCATAGTCTGTAGAAGTTCGATCTTATTCCATGTTTTCACCGCAGCTTGCAATGATAGCGTGTGAGCCTTTCTAGTGGAGGAATAGTGGCATTTTGTTATCATTTTCACTGGCAGGTACCTAGTATTATTGTGGTGAATCTCTTTTCTTGTTCTAGCCTCCCACTTTAGTGAGGTGTCTAGTCAAGTCTTTTGATCTTACAGCTTTTGTAAATATTCTTGTAAGGCTTTGTAAGTATTCTTGCACTTACAGTTTTTGCTGTTGTTGTTGGTGTTTGTTTTCTTATTGCATGTTGAATAATTTCAGTATTCTGCATACAAGTCCTTGATCATATCTCTGCATTGTACATGTTCTGTCTCAGACTGTGGCTTGTCCTCTCACTAATCAACAGTGTCTTTTGAAAGGCAGAGGTTTTCATTTTAATGTAGCCAAATTTGCTAATGATTAATTAATCACAGACTGTGCTTTCAGTATCATATTTGTAAGATCTTTGGCTGAGCCATCTATACTAGGATTTTCTGCTACCTGTGTTTTTGTCTAGGTGTTTGATCATTTTAAGATCTATGCTCTAACTTGAGCTGGTGTGAGGTTACGGTCTATGATTTGTTGTAGCATGATGTACCAGTTGATGCTTGTTTAAAGCATGTGCAAGTACCATCGAAAAGTAGAGAACTCAGGCAATGGTGGTGCATTCCCTTAATCCCAGCACTCAGGAGGCAGAGGCAAGCAGGTTTCTGTGAGTTCGAGGCCAGCCTGATCTACAGAGTGAGTTCTGAAACAGCCAGTGCTACACAGAGAAACCCTAGCTCAAACACAAACAAACAAAGAGTAGAGAACTTACTCTATTTAATTCTGGATAATTTCTCTTACTAAATCATGAAGGACTCACTCACAAGCCCTTTCCCACTGCCTTCCCTCAGTAGCTACTGAAAAAGACAGGAGGGCACATGGTGGTATCGTATACGGGTGTCAACAGGCTGGAAAGTGAAGTAACCACAGCCACTTGAGAACAGATGTAAAACACCACTTCCCAGACTCCTCTTGTACAATGAAAACTGAGTTAAAATACTGGGAACCAAATATTTGGGCAAAATTCCAATGCCCTGCGGTCATTGGACAGCAGAAAAGGGAGGGGACAGTTTTGCTTCCAGCCTGCCACAAGTGACTGGCAAGGAACCCACTCAGACTAAAGTCCTTGGTGACACAGGCAAATACCGTTTACCTTTGAGGACAGAAGGAAGGTGAGGCAGAAAGATCCTCCCAACTTAGGAAGTCCCACAGGCGTGATTCAAGGTGTGGAAGTCACGAAAGAGAAACGCAGGCATAGCAGGAGCCAGGACTGGGACCAGTGCCTCTGCAATGCTAGGACTAGGCCAGATAATGCCGAGAAGCCCACCTCCTCTTACGTAGCCCCACACTACAGAATGAGCAATAAGTAACCTGTAGCTGAGGAAACCAGGCCCCCCTCTGTGGTGCCGACTACATAGTCAGCATCCCATGATTGGCAGATGCTTAGCCTACGTTAGTTTGTGGTTCACTTATAACACTAAACTTGGTAGCAGTTTGCTATGTAGGAACTCAGAGTACAGGGGTTGTTTCAAGCCAAATTCTGGTTAACAGATTGCAGAGGAGATGAACTTGTAAAGGCAGGCCTGTACCTAGTTTTCTAACCTCCGGGGCCAAGCTGCTCCAACAGCGTCTTTGGCCAAAGGCTGGGATGTTTAAGTAGTGCTCAGGTCTTCAGTCAGGGAAAGGGCAGGAAAATGAAGCTCTGGATTGATGCAGCCAGTGAGATCAATCACCCATCACTGGTGCCAGGGATAAAAAGTCTCCTCACAATGGTGATCCCAACCTGCTGGCCAGGACTACCTGGCACTCCCACACTTCTGGCACATGCACAGTCCTGGCTCTAATAAGCTCTGATCTGTGGCCTAGCTTAGGCTTCACTGCAGTTTCCAGTCCTCTAGGGCTCGCGTTCAGCACGCACTCACTTCTGCCACCGCCACCCTCTCCCTGTCTACTTCTAAATGCTCAGCCCCATCTGGCTATACTGCAGACACTACTGGCCCGAAATATGATGTGGTACCCAAGGGATGGGCCAACCAGCACCTCCCAACTCAAGTGTGCATCAGAGAACTGGCATACGGGGTACAAAAGCAAGCCTGTACGAATGGGCACAAACTGTATGTTCTGTGTTTCTGAGTGGACGAGAGAGTAGAGTGGGAGATGGGGTGTCACTCAGTGGTAGGGCACATATGAAGTCTAGGGTTCAATCCCCAGCACAGCATAAAGTGAGCATGGTGGTACATGCCTGTAATTCTAGCAGTTGGGAGGAAGAAACAGGTGAACCAGGAGTTCTAGGTCACCGTTGGCTACATAGTGAATTTGAAGACAGCCTAGACTACTTGGAAAAAAATGTTTTTAAGTATATGGGTGAGGGGACAGGAGCAAGGAGGATGATAAGGGGCTTTACCATTCTGGTCCCCACTCTCCATCTTCAGGGAGCAAGTTCTATTATTAATGTATTACAGATCCTTAGTCTTCCGGAGTGAGCGTGCATACAAAGTAGAATTTGTATACACTTGCTGATTGTATTAAACTTCAACCTCAAGTGGAGAGATTCATTCACTCGCTCGTTCCGTTGTTATTTCAATTGGCCTTGACATCAAGGAGAGGATGATGATCCCCAGTGGCCTACATCCACAGCCTGGGGGCAGATGCAAGCAATTGCTGACAATCACACACATACAAAACACACACACACACACAAAGATACGAAGATATTATAACCTGAGACCCGGTGAGGAAATACAGGCGAATGTCTGAACTGTGAAGCCCCATTCCACAGCAGGCACATCTGTCATGTTTAAGGGCCAGCTATCGGCAAGCTCGGCACCCGGGACCCACCTCTGGACACCGTCTCTGCATGCTGCTCAGCTGCTTCTGATTAAGTGCTGGAGCTACGGTGTGACTCACGATCCTCCACCATCTGCGGAAGAGGCTCCCATGACTCAGCGTCCACCCACTCAGCCTGCCCCTCAAAGCTCCTTCAGTGTAACAAGACACAAAACCATTCCGTGTGACTCAGGCAAAAAGACTCAGCGCGGCGTGGCTGACCCACACCTACTGCCGCTCAGCGTCTGAGACATGGTAGAGGTATCTCTGGCTTTTCAAGGCTGTATCTTTCAGGTGATGGCTGAGTCAGAAGAAGTTCTAGTCAGTCTGAGATGCTAAAACAAAATCACCGCTAACAGGGGTCTTAAACAGCGTCACTAGTCCCCACAGGTCTAAGAGCAAGTATAGCCAAGGACAGGCAGATGGGTCGTGTGGTCAGTATCTTCTTGCTATGCCTTCCAATAGAGGAGGAGCTAGTTAATGCTCAGTGTCATGTATTATGTTTCTTTGTCTAAAATGAAGTCTTGCTTTGTAGCCCAAGCTGGCCTCAAACTCAGTATCTTCCTGCGTCACCCTCTCAGATGCTGAGGTCACAAGTGTGTGCCACCACCCCCAACTTTCTGGTGTTTCTTTATTCATTTATTTTTAAAAACTTTTTGCTTCTTTACAAAATTTTGTTACTCATATTTCTTTGGCTGGAGTGTGGGGTGGTTAGGGAGGCATATGCATTCACACACACAACACAGTACACACGTGGAAGTCAGAGGACAAGTTGTAAGTGTTTTCTTTACAGTGTGCATTCTGGGATTGAACTCAGGTCATCAGGCTTGTCAGCAAGTGCTATTATCTGGGTAAGCCATCCTTCCAGCCCCGGCTGTTTCTTTTGTAAGGGCACTAATCTTATTCACAAGGGCTCCCTCTCTCACAACCTAAGCACATCCTTAAAACTTCATCTTATGTAGCATCAACATGGGGGCTAGAATTTTAATATATGGACTTGAGGGGCGACACAAACTATTAGTTTATAGCTGAAATCCTCACAACACACGCCACAGTTGGCTACTGGGATTGGGAGCTGAGCGTGCGAGGCGGGGGTGGGGGTGGGGCATGGAGGAAGCTCAGCTTCATTCATTCCACCTTATGCAGAATCCTCACTTACTGACTGCACACTGTCAGGAAATGCCAGATCTCTCTCTCTGGTCCTCTGGCATGCCAAAACCTAGGCTAGTGCACCCACATTTTAATGGTAGCTGTACCCACCCAAGCACCTCAAATACAGCTGGGCATAGCACCCCCTCTTCTTCCTGGGGCCATCTCTGCCCTCTGCCTCTGTCTCTCTAAATGGCTCCATCTTCAGCCATGAACCCTTATGGACATCTTGAAATTTATTTTGCCTCATCCTTCTTACCTTCATCATAGTCTGTAATGGAAATTCTGCAATTCCTGTCCCCCACCCCCGCCACCCCGTTTCCTTCCAGGCACTTGCTTCTGTTTCTGCAGGCCCTTCCCCCTGCAAGTTCACATTGAAAAGTTCCTCTCTGGACTTGCTGTCTGCAGCCCAGAGACTTTTCAACTCTTACGATACTTTCCTCAACACAGGCCTCATGGCAATTTCCCCACCTCGACCCCAGACCATGGAGGTCCAGTAGATGACAGAGGGGGCATCCCAGAGGACAAATTGTTGAAGGGCCACTATAGGAAGTGTTGAGGAAAAGGTAAGATTGGAAAACAACTGTCCCGTCTATGGGTAACCACTCTCTGGCAACCACTATGTACAGCTACAAGGGGACTCCACATTCTAGGACTTTCAGATTTCCACAAGATGCAAGAACCTAGTTTTGTTTATGAAACAGACTCACATCCAAAATACGCTATGAATGATTTTTTTGTACCTGTCTGTTGGGCTTTCCTGATTCTGGGGTCTCCCTTTCAGTTCCAGCACTATCCCCCATGGCAGTTGTCCTCCCTGCTAATGGTCACAGGCATGCCATGCTCTAGAGACCAGGATGTTTGCTGTTGGGGGCATGGCTCGACTCTCTTGTTTCTATGCCCTTCTAGATGCTGTGCACAGCACTGTCCTCTGCCTTCCACTTCTATGTAGGCCATCCCTGCTACCTCCTTCAAGGAGCTGCTGGTCCTTTGCTCAAAGTCTGAGTCCTCCTTTTGCCTCCTCTGAACATTGCTATTTTTTCCCATATCCTAGTACAAGACACAACTTAATCTATTCATTATGAGCTATCCCTCCCTCTCCCTCCCTCCCCCTCCCTCCCCCTCCCTCCCCCCCCCTCTCTCTCTCTCCCTCCCTCCCTCCCTCCCCCCCTCTGTGCTTGTGCACGCACACACCTGCAAGTGCACACCTTCCTTTCATAGCTAGAGATTAAGATGGTAGATTCTGTGTCTTGGTCTCAGAGCTTAGTTATGTCAGGTGGCCCAAAGAGGTTTCAGGAGCTTTGCTATCTTAGAATTAAGGATTTCCCCGCCCTCCCCCGCCCCCCGCCCAAGCAGCATCATGTTATACATGCTTCTCTATCCCTCACAGTGTCATCTCACAAGACTTATTAAAATCCTTCCACTCCTACAATGGAACTGGAAGGGGAAAACTCCAAAAAGAGTCATTGGGTATCACCCTTCCTTCATCGCAGTAACTACAACATCTGACAAGAAGAAAATGACAGGGTGTTAGAGTTTCGTTTGTGTTGTTGTGAAGAAGGAAACTCTGGCAAACATCAACTTTGGAAAGGAAAGGGTTTCTTTCAGCGTGCGGATGACAGTCCATCAGTATAGGAACATCAAGGCAGGAACTCAAACAGCTAGTCACATCACATTCACAGCCAAAAGCAGAAAGAAATGAATACATTTTGCTACCTACTTTCTCTTATCTAGCCCTTTCTTACATAATTTAGGACACCCACCCCCACCACCTGCCTAGGGTAAGGTGCTACCCAAGGACATACCCACAGGCCAAATTAAGGTAATTTCTCACTAAAACGCTCCTCCTTAGTTGTCTCAAGATGACAATGAAAGCTCACCAGCAAGGAGAGGGATTTATTATGGTTCAAGGAGACAGAATGTCTCATCCAGGGAAGTCACAGCAACTGAAATATGAGGCGACTTGTCACATTGCTACATTGTTACAATCAGGAAGCAAAGTGAGATGAGCACTGATACTCAGCTGACATTCTCTGTTTCTTTCAACCTGGGACACCAGCTCCAGAAACAGTACTTCACACTCCTCGCTTAAACCTTTCTAGAAATACCCTGATGGACACAGGGGTGTATTTCCACAGTCATTCTAAATCCAGGGAAGCTGACAAGGAAGATCAACCATCACTGTCTCTAAGGAACCACATGTGAACTGACACCCATATGATGCTTGTGCTGGCCAGCCTTGTGTCAACCTGACACACAAACTGGGGCTACACGAAAAGAGGACGCCTCAATTGAGAAAATGCCTCCATAGGGTTGGCAAGCCGTTAGGGGCATTTTTCAGTGATTGATGAGGGAAGGCTCCGCCCCTTGTGGGTGGTTCCATCGCTGGGCTGGTGGTCCTGGGTTCTATAAGAAAGCAGGCTGAGCAAGCCAGGAAGCAGCAGCGCTCTGTGGCCTCTGCATCAGCTCCTGCCTCCAGGTTCTCACCTTATGTGAGTTCCTGTCCTGACCTCCCTTCATGATAAACAGCAATATGGAAGTGTAAGCCAAATAAACCCTTTCTGCCCCAATTTGGCTTTGGGTCACGGTGTTTGTTTTATTTTATTTTGTTTTGTTCTGTTTGAGACAGGGTTTCTCTGTGTAGCCTTGGCTGTCCTGGACTTGCTTTGTAGACCAGACTGGCCTCGAACTCACAGAGATTCACCTGCCTCTACCTCCCAAGCTGGGTTTAAAGGTGTGTGCCACCAACACCCAGCTGGGTCACAGTGTTTTATTGCAGCAACAGAAACCCTAACTAAGACAATGCTGTGTGCCAAGGCTAATATTCTACAATTCAAAGCTGCAAGGTTACCACTGACTAGATACTCTGTTTCCTTAGAAATGACTTCCCTCTGCTCCATACCAGTAGCCTGGTTCATTCATAAGTATGTTTGGAAGGAAAAAGAACTAAAGAGAATGGAGTGATGCTACAGCAGCTGTGTGTTTGGTAAAGTAGGGTGTCTGTGTTTGTACAACCAGGGCGGGCCTCTTCAGTTTCAGCTTCCTCAGCTACATCTCACCATCCCCAAGCCTCTGGCTCCCCAGCTGGTTTGCTGTGAGGTACAGGTCAGCTCTGAGGAAGTTCTGAGTCACTGTCTGACCTCCGGCCTAATGCACTTTGCAGGCCTTGTCATTTGCAACCCAGGCCCACTTCTTGCTCTGCAAGTCTCCTGTTTTATGGCTGAAAACATCTGTATGAAAACGGGTTCTGCCAAAGCAGCTCCTCCCCACCCTGCTTTTGCACCTGAAGTGCCGGGCCCCTTCCACCTGTTTATGACTGTTTGCTGTGGATACGACTGGAAGGCTGGACTCGTGGCCCAAGAAGAGGGAACAGGCGCAGAGGGAACTGGGAGAGCAAATGAGTTCATGAGAGTCCTTGTGCCTGCTTTTCATTGAGACCCCGAGGTATAGGGAACACAAGGCAGCCAGATCCACTAAAGGGGGACACAAGCATAAGAAAACCCCGGGGAGTGAGCTAGATCTGAAATGGACCCCAGATGTGGGGCTGAGAAATCCCCTCATGTCTGAGCCTGAGCTTTGTCCATGGTACCTGGGAGGACCCAGAGAATCCCTCAGACTGTGACAGTGCTCCTTCTTTCTCTGCCTGTGGGCCTGGCCTCTTGCTCCAGCCTGCTGTGCTCGGCCTCTGGGCTCTGGGTTTTGGACATCCTAAGAATTTTGGCCACTCAGAAATGAGCTTCTAGGAAGACAACAGAGCCACCCCACCTGGTCAGCTCTCATGTGGATACATTTAGGTAAGAAAGATCAAGAGAAAGGCAGAGACACAGGATTCTCTATACAAGTGCAAGCAATCAGTTCACTTACTACTCTTAGGAATATAAACAGGCCAGTGAGCTTTCCAGATAAGACCCACCGGAAGGGGCCTATCAAGAGATCCCCATGAAGGAGCCTCCATCACCACTACCACATGAGAGCACAAAGCCCCATGGCCGGGTATGCTTAAAGCAGCGCTTTCCCCACTAAGGGAACAGGGAGAGCAAATAAGTTCATGAGAGTCTCTGTGTCTACTTCTCATTGAGACCGTAAGGAACAGGAAATGCAAGGAATTCCAAGCTGTTATTAAGCTCCTACTATGTGCAGGGCACCATTTTAGCTACGTAAAGACAAAATGTGGCCATAAAGTCCTTACTTCTCTCTAGAGGAATAAGAACACAAACCTTTCCAGCGCCATGAAGCCCGAGAAAGGCTGCCAGAAAGGGGAGGACGCCAGCTAGCATGGGTGAATCACTCTCAAGGGCAGCAGGTGGGAGCTTGGAGTTTCAAGTGGATTTCTGGGAAAGAGTTGGCAAGCAAAGTGCAGAATGGAAGTGGGGAGGAGGAAGGCTGAGGGTAATAGCTTTGAGTCCACAAGAAAGGTCCAAGAAGGCAGCCTCTTCAAACACAACACAGCCTCAGGGCCTTGTGTGCACAGATAGTTGGGAGTATCCTCTGTGGCCTTCCAAAGGTAGCCACCAAAGGTAACTGTCGATCAATAGAGTAGATAGCAACTGATGAAATAGGACTTTCATTTCAGAGCCAAAAGACTTTTTCTCTGCTGATAGGAAATGATGAATCTACAATGGACAAATGACAGACTCAGAACCCATTAGCAATGTGGCCTTGGGGCAGCCAACTCAGCCAGTCCTGTGGAACCAGGATGAAGAGCCTAGGGGTTGAAACTAGAATCTGCTCTTTCTGCTCCTAGAGAAAAGAGGTCTCCCCACTTACCACATAGCCACCTGCTGTCCATAGCTACAGCCCGTGGGGCCCCCATAAAGGGCTGTATTGTATGAAAGATGGGTATCTGGAATGTTTTTTGATGTTCCTTCTGTTCAAGGTCAAGGCCATGTGTGCACAGCCCACATTCTTCTGTGGCTGGACCAGTTATCTGGACTGAGGTCAGGCCCAAGTCTTCAGTTACTCCATCCTTTCTCCTACCTCCCATGGTCAGCTCATTGCCTGCTCAGGGTATTCCTTCTCTTGGAATCGAAGGGCTGGATTGTTGGGGGCAGGGGGCTTTAGACGTCCTGGGGCTTCCCAAGCTCCCCGTATGGTCCCAGAGACTTGTGTAGACCTGATTCCCCCTCCAGCCCCCCCCCCTCCATCCCTATCCCTCCCTTATGAAGCCGTTCCTGGGGCAACTGCACTGAGACGATGCTGCTCTGAAACTAGGCCATGTGTCTAACCAGGAGGGTCTTTGCGTTTCCAAACTCTACCTGTATTCTTTTTCTGAGTTAGCTTCCCGGACTGCTAATACAGGATATCCCTAGAGAGAAGGCCCCTGTGTCCTGAGCTAACTCTCCAGCACACAGCTGCTGGGGACGATGAGGCCTGGCATCTCTGTACCTTTCCTTTTTCAAGCCAAGACTGCCAGGGTCATTGTTGATGTGTTTGTGCTGTCTGCATCCCTAGTGGCCTCTGAAGATGTCCCACTATTCTGCCTTCTCCACCTGTCTATAGGACTCATGTGTACTTGTTGGGTCAGAGCTCTGGAGGCACAAAAGAAGTGAGAAAAGGAGTCATGAGCCCTGAATTTTGGGGCCAACCTGAATGTGTGTAAACCTGTTGTTGGAAGCTTGGAGCCAGAATAAATCTAGAAACCATCCTTTAGGCCTCATCTGGACAGCCTGGCACTGAGATCAGAAGCTTGCTGGAGAGTTCAGTCCACTTGTCTTCTCCAGCTCAGCTCTTCCAAGCCCAAATGAAGGCTGTCCAAGAGACCAGATGTCCAAAAACAGAAGTCCTGAGCTGCGCGGCCCAGCTCTGCCATTTGAGTTAGCTCTGTGTAGACTTGGCAAAGTCCCACATGTGCCCTGGGACTCTCTTCCCATCTGTGTCCTGAGTGATTAGAGTGCATTGCCCAGAACAGCCATCCTACACCTTTCTTCCACAGGGACTTCTGAATGAAGCATCAGACAGATTGCTTGAAAACTGGCCACAGCCCACACTCATGAAAACATACTTGTCTCTCCCACTAAGCTCTACAATCTTCCCCTTCCAAACTTTCACTCAGGAACTTATGAAGGTCAACTTGTTAGTTCAAATGCTAATGACAGACAACGGTATGATTTCATCACTCACCATGTACTGTGTGTTTTATGTATTTATTGTCGTCATATGACTCTAAGCTGGGTCTTATCTTCCCAATATTCCAGCTAGGGAAACTGAGGCTCAGGAAGGGTAAGAAGCCCTGAGCTCTAGCAAGCCCATGAGGATGATCTAGAATCCAGAGAGGCCTTTGTGCTCAGGGTCTGTGTTCTCTCCATGACGTGGGACTGCCCGCAGCCCTTACGACCTTGCCTCTCTATTGAGGATGGGAACTTGGGCTTGCGCTATACTGCTCAAGTAGGGCAAACCTGTTGGTCCTCAACCTTGCACTGTGGTGTGAGTGGAAAAGGGAATACAGGAAGGCAAGGACACAGAACCCAGCACCGCCACCAAGGCCAATATCAAGGGAACAGAAGTTTCCTTTGAAGGTGGCAACATTCCTCCTCAGTACCCCTAACCTCACAGAGGTCTGCTCTAGGGCGGAGACTTCTCCCAGTGTGGAACACCCTCCTTTCACTACCCAAAGGCTGCCTGGGACATCAGAGACGTTAGCCACAGCACGGGTGTTCTCGGCCGCGGTGTTGGAGTAGACAGCAGCTGTGAGTGTGAGCCTGAAGTCTTTACCCAGGTCAGCACGGATGTGAATGGAGGGAGAGTGAGGCTACCAAGCACAGAACAAGAAATGTAAGAGAGGGGCCGGGGGGGGGGGGGGCGTTGGCAGAGGATGAGTGAGCATGGGATTCTGACATCTTTTGCTATGGCAAAGAGATGCCCATTCCTCATCTGGCAGCCCGCCAAATGATAAGCTGACCTCCCAGGTGCCTCTCTTAACCTCTATAGCACATTCAGGAGGCAGCACTGGGGTAATGTCTATATAAAACCGGAACCAGATGATATTACACCCACTGACAACCCTCCTATCTGCACACACTACACAGTGTGTATATTCTGTGGTACAGTCTTCAAGCCCCCCCCCATGAACTAGCCTGAACTCCTTCCCTTCCTATCTCTCTGAACCCCAATCGCTTTGCTCCCAACCTAGCCATCCCTTGGTTGAAGCTAAGTATTCACAAAGGCTTGTGGACAAAGAAGGTGGGCAAAAGGTCTGGGCTTTTCAACTGAATTGTTTTTACTCCTTAATCTACTCCTGTTTTCCTAACACTGAGCAAAGGGGCCTCACATCACAGTCTTCTACCTACCTTCTTTTCAACATGGAACGCTATGAGGGTTTGTTTGTTTGCTTATTTTTATTTTTGGTCTTTTTTGTTTTTTGTTTTTTTGTCAAGTTCCCTCATAGGGTCTGGACTCCTCCTATGCCTCCAGCAAACACACCGCCTGCACAGAAGAGTTGGTGATACACAGTATGCCTGCATCCTTGACCTTTGAACAGCAGAGATTGGAAACATCTGGTCCCTATCTGAGCCGACACAGTGGCCTCTCGGTCCCCCTTACTAGCCAGGCCAGATTCTGGTTCATACAAGCTGCCCTTTGTCTGGCTTAACACTACCCCATTTGGACATCTGCAGGCCCCATTCATGGCTCATATCCTCTGACCTTCTTTTCACACAGCCAAGAGAGATGACACACTGGCCTGGCATCTCCCGCCCTTGCCGTTCCCCTCCTTAGCATCAATAGGAAGGCTGTGGGGGATGTTTCCTGAAAAGTGAATGGGCAGCATATGTTGGATGAACGACATTCTCCTACTCTGGAAAATCTGACGGCATCTCAGGCACGCTGAGAGGAAAGGTAGGAGGGGAATGAATGGACAAATCAACTGAATGGAGAGAGCCATGGGCGAGAATCTCAGAGCAGTTTACTGTAGCCTGACTTTTGGCTACTTTACTGGGTTCTTTTTTTTTTTCCTACCACCCTTCTCCACCCTTCCAACCTCCAACACTAGGAAGGAGGAGAAGAAGGGTAGATGGGAAAGGAGCGTTACTATCATTAACCAACTTGATTGGGGACATCAAGTTCCTTGGGGCAAGTCCAATTTCTTCTACATAGCAACCAACAAACAACAGCATCCAACCAGCAAATAGCAACCAGCAACCATCACCACCAGGAGTGACAATGGTGGCAGGGTGCAGGCAACAGAAGCAGGGACAACAGCAATAGCAGCAGCAGGAGCAGCAGCTACCACCTCTCGGTGACCTAGCATTTGTATACCCTCTGAGGACTCCCCAGAATTCCAAATGTAAACTAGCTTCAGCTGGCAAAATTCACACCCCTGCCAGAGCACAGGACAAATCATAGTCGGCTGCTGTGGACAATCTGAAGCAGCCCCATATTCCACCCCTGGATTAAAACAGAAACATAATCCCATACCACTTCTATGTTTTTAAAGGAATCAAAATTCTCACTACAGTTTGCTCAGCTCCTGGAAATATCACTACCACACATACCCAGGATACAATAATCAAAAGCAAAAACTTAATATGAAATAGGACCAGATGGGCTGTAGTATACTGTGACCTTGTCAGGATCCCACGTTGCATGCATTTGTCACATCTCCTTAGTTTTTTCCACCACAATCCCCCACTTAGCTTTGTCTCCCTTAACGTTATTGCTTTTGATGAGTGCCGGCCAGTTGGTTCATGAGACGTCACTCAGTTTGAGATTGTCTGAGCATTCCTTAAGGTCAGATAAAAGTGAACCATTTTTGGCAAGAATGAGGTACTCCTCTCAGAGTGTGTATGGTATCAGCATGGGTGGCTAAGTATTAACCATTTTTTCTTTCATAATAAACTCATCTAGTGGCAAATATGCATGCATCCTGAACCCAAGCATATATTTTTACTCATTAAATGTAGTATCCATCCGTGAGTTTTGCCTGTGAAAGCTGTTCCCCTGGTGATACACTCTTGCCGCAGGGTGAGTCCCAATTGCCCTCACTTCTACTTATTAACTGGACTACTGCGGCAAGTAAAAGTGGTCCCTCCTTCCCCATTTATTTATGTATTTATGCCTACTGGAGCTGGTGCCTGTATTCTGTGAACTACAATTCCCTTCTATCATTGCTTATTTGACAGTTTTTTTTTGTTTTGTTTTGTTTTGTTTTGTTTTGGCTGATTCCTTGGCTTGGTTCCTGTAGTGGTTCATCTTGTTGTCTTCCTGGCACTGGGCACACCTCTGGGTAAGTCTGTGAGGGTGTTCCCAGAGAGGAGTGTATCATCCAGCCTCTGACCTAAAGCATAAATTTACCCTTTGATGGGGTCAAAGTCTGAATTAACTCAAGGCATGACCTAGCTGGAGGAAGTACGTCACTGTTCATCTTGCTTTTCCCCCTTTCTACCTCTCTCTGCTTCCTGGTCATCATGATGTAGGCTGCTTTGTTCTACCACACTCTCCCTGTCATGGGGAACAGAGTTTCTCTGTGTAGTCCTGGAAGACTATCTGTAGAACAGGCTGGCCTCGAACGCGGAGATCTGCCTGTCTCTACCTCCTGAGTGCTGGGATTAAAGGTGTGTGTCACCAAGCCCAGCTGTCATCTCCCTTAAGGTGTGTCTGCCAGGCATTTGGTTGACATAATAGTAAAGTGAACATGACTCCTGGGCCCTGCGGCGGGGGGCGACTTTCATACACTATAGAGCAGGGCAGGGTCTGGCTTTGGGCAGTGTGAGGCTCTCTGGGAGGTTTCGTTGTGTAGCCTGGGTTGAATAAGACACAATGACAGAGCTCAAACTCTCCCGTTCACACAGGATTCTAATGCTGAGACAGGAGAAAGGATTAGCCTATCATGACACAGCTGAGGTAGGGGAGCTGGCCAGCTCTCTGTCCTCTACTTTGCATGTCTGTCTGTCTGTCTGTCTCTCTCTGTGTGTCTCTCTCTGTCTCTGTCTGTCTCTCTGTGTCTCTGTCTGTCTGTCTGTCTGTCTCTCTCTCTCTCTCTTTCTCTCTCCCCTTTCATATCCCTTCTGCTAAAGTTCATTCTGGTAAAAACAGATGGTCTAGACAGTGGCTTTTGTGTCTAAGAGACTCCTTTTGGTCCCTGTCAGGAAGACTCTCAGCTTAACAGTGGTTTCCTTCTATATTCTGCCAGATGGTCAGGTGGTGTCTTGGAAAACACAAAGACAATATTTCCTCCTGTTCTCTCACAAATGTCTCATAGAGTTTTCTAGAAAGTACATGTGATGATCAACAGATGCTGGAATTCATCTTCTAGTAACACAAACACATAAAGCAATATTGTGTTATATTTCATACTCAGATTTTGTTTGCATTGGAAAATAGCTAGTTTCACAAAAATGGATTATTTGTGTTAACACATAATAGATATTATAAGTACTTAAAATATTTGTCACAGTACGTACTGATCACATGTAATCTACATTTAACTATTTGAGGTCCTGAGAAAAAAATTTTTAAGTAATTTATTCAGATTACATCTCAATGGTTATCCCCTCACTTGTATCTTCCCATTCCCCCTCCCTCCCTCTTTCATCCTATTCCCCTCCCCTAGATCTGTGACAGAAGGGGACCTCCTCCCCTACCATATGATCACAGTCTATCAGGTCTCATCCTGGTAGCCTGCTTACCCTTCCTCTGAGTTCCACCAGGCCTCCCCACCAAAGGGAAATGGTCAAATAGGGGGCACCAGAGTTCATGTCAGAATCAATCCCAGCTCTCCACACAACTGCAGAGAATGTGCTGTCCATTGGCTAGATCTGAATAGGGGTTCTAGGTTTACTGCATGCATTGTCTTGGTTGCTACAATAATTTGAGCAGACCCCCCTGGGTCCAGATCCACCAGCCTTGATGGTCTTCTTGTAGGTTTCTAGGACCTCTGGATCCTTCTATTTTCCCATTCTCCCATATCTCTCTTACCCGGAGTGCCACTAGGAAGTCCCAGAATCTATCCCAGTCTCCTGGTAAGTAAAGACTTTCAGGGGACATCCCTGTTGGGCTAGTGTCCAATTATAACTGAGTATATACCATGTGTATCTTTCTGTGTCTGGGTTAAGTCACTCAGGATGATCATTTCCAGTTCCATCTGTTTGCTTGCAAATTTCAAGAGTTCCTTGTTTTTAATAGCTGAGTAGTATTCCACAGTGTAAATGTGCCACAGTTTCTTTATCCATTCTACGACTGAGGGACATCCAGGTTGTTTCCAGATTCTGGCTATTACAAATAAGGCTGCTATGAAGATGGTTTGAGCATATGTCCTTGTTGTGTGCTGGGGCATCTTCTGGGTATATTCCAAGGAGTGGAATAGCTGGGTCTTGAGGAATCCCTATTCCCAGTTTTCTGAGCAAGTGCCAGATTGATTTCCAAAGTGATGGTACAAGTTTACACTCCCACCAGCAATGAAGGAGTGTTCCCCTTTCTCCATATCCTCGCCAGCATGTGCTGTCACTTGAGGTTTTGATCTTAGCCATTCTGATGGGTGTAAGATGGAATCTCAGAGTTGTTTGATTTGTGTTTCTCTGATGACTAAGGACATTGAACATTTCTTTAAGTGTTTCTCAGCCATTTGATATTCCTCTGTTGAGAATTCTCTGTTTAATTCTCAGCCCCATTTCTTAATTGGTTTATTTGGTCTGATGATGTTTGATTTCTTAAGTTCTTTATATATTTTGTATATTAGACCTTTGTCAGATGTAGGGTTGGTGAAGATCTTTTCCCAGTCTGTAGGCTGTCATTTTGTTCTGTTGACAGTGTCTTGTGCCTTACAGAAGCTTCTCAGCCTCATGAGGTCCCATTTATTAATTGTTGACCTTAGAGCCTGGGCTGTTGGTGCTCTGTTCAGGAAGTTATCTCCTGCAGCAATGAGTTCCAGGCTCTTCCCAACTTTTTCTTCTAACCGATTTAGTGTCTCTGGTTTTATGTTGAGGTCTTTAATCCACTTGGAGTTGAGTTTTGTGCATGGTGATAAATATGCTGAGAAATTTTTTAAGAGTGTAAACAGATCTTGGTAAAAAAAAAAAAAAAGAAAGAAAAGAAAGAAAAAGAAAAGAAAAAGAAAAATCAAGAACATTCTATGGTTTTTTTTATCCTTTATAGAATATTTTTGCTAGTGGCCTATAACAACTGGAAAAAATTAAAATCTGCACTCTACCACGTCCAAATTCTTTTCCTTTGGAAACTGCTTGAAGATTAGGAAACCTCCATCAGTTACCTTGCCCCCATCACAGAGCCTGCTGTGGCCTTCACGAGCCTGTCCTCACTTCAGGCTTGACTCAGTGTTGGGGCTTCAGGCTCATCCTCTTTGATGATTTCCCTGACAAGTAAACACAGAAACACTTCCTGGAACACACATGGGCAGGCGGTGTACTTCACACATCAGAAAAATAATGAGTATATCAAAAATAAAATTGACTTGTTTATATATTTTTTAAAGTAAGATCTGCTTTGAATTGGGCAGTGATAAAAGTATCATTGTCATGCTATCCCCAGAAACCAGGAAGGGACTCATGCCACACAGGAGACACAGCTCTTCTCTTGCATCGCACTATAGTTGGAGAGAAAAGAGGTGGCTTGTGCTGGTCAGTCCAGAGGTAGCTTAGCCCCCTGGCATAAGGAGCCAATGATAAAACAAGATCTTGTATGGGGTTTTGTCTATTCCTTTGGGTTTTTTTGTTTGTTTGTTCGTTTGTTTTTTTGGTGTTTGCTTATTTGTTTTTGTTTGTTTGTTTAGCTTGAATGACTTAGAGGGGACACAGTGTACCCAGGGAACTAATATATCTCACAGAGCAACCAGATCCACTCTCTGGTCTCTGTCTTGTGAGCAGTAGATGGGCACTGTACTGCAGCTGCACCCAGGGCACTCTAAGCAGAGGAGCCACACAGCCCAGCAGGACAGCAGGACTTCTCCAAGGCCACCCACCCCTAGTGGTGGAAGCAGTCCTTGGAATGTTTATTCTCTAATTTGATGTGTGTGAGAATCGTGTGTGTGTGTGTGTGTGTGTGTGTGTGTGTGTGTGTGTGTGTGTGTGTGTGCGTGCGCGCGCGCCTTAGTCCTTCTTGGGGTGGACCATGGGCAGGGCAAGTGTCTGTGTTTTCTAAGCATTCCAGGTGATGCTTCAGTGGAAAAGGAAATGGAAAGTCTTTGTTGGAAAACTATTCGAACTTGGAGATGGCGAGGACAGCACACTGAACCAAGTGGTCGCCCAGGTTATCTCCCACACAACCAGTTTCCATAGCAACCTTCTCATCCTGGTGGCTCTGGTAAACAGGCCCTCAGGATGCTTCCCCCAGGCAGTTAACACAATGACCTTGGGCAACCTGGAAAGGAATGAAGTCATCTCTAGGGAGGGTAAGGACCAGAGGGAGGACCTCCTCCTTAGCTCTTCCCAAGCTCCTCCCCTGATCATAACGAGCTCCTGCTTCCTCAATACCTGGCTGGTGGTTAGTGAGCGTTGTCTCCTGGCTGCAGGCCCATCTTCTCATTTGCTCCTGCTCACCATCATTGGTAGCCCATCGCTCTCTGGCCCACCATGTGCACCCAATAGGGGCCGATCAGGGGGACCGAGTCTGCCCTTCAGCCCATGACAATGGCTGCCCAGGAAAGGGCATTTCCAGTGGGCATTTCAGTCTTCCAGAGTGAAGGAATAGAAGACAGATTCTGTCTCTAGCCAACCCTGGGGACAAAGAGACACAAGTGCCCTGGCTATCAGTAACGAGGCCATCGGCGGCCCGTAGGGGAGCAGACTGGGCTCATCTGTCACTTGATGGTGGTTTCTGGATATTGAACTCTCCATGACACTCTGGGTGGTGGGGAGGTAGCCTTGTGATGGCTGAGCTGATGGCTTGTGCTCACCAGCCTTCAGCCTTGCCTGTACACAGTTTGGCACCAGGGTCTGTGAAGCCTTGGCACAGTGTGCCATCTCTGATTTACTCTGTTCATCTCTGTCCAGCTGGCTTCATACTCTGGAAGGTGGCACTTCATAAGCATTGGGGGGGGGGGTTTGGGGAATTTTTGGTTTGTTTCTGTCTCTGAAGGAAGGCGTGAACGTAGCAGTGTGAAGGACAAAGGGACCCGGCATGCCATCTTTGCTTCCTCCTGGTTCTGATGTCTCACATTTAGTAATGCTTTAACCACTTACAAGTGATGTCAACTTGGATGTCACCCATTGCTTCTGGAACGTCTAAGGCCAAATGCTCATTTTATACACAAGGAGCCAGAGGCCCAAGCCTCAATTCTGACAGCTGAGAACAGGCTCCTAATTAAGCCAGCTGCAGAGCTTGACAAACCGCCTGTGATCCTGGCTGCCTGGCTGCCCACCTGACCCATTACAGTCCTGGGGGGTGGGGCATGGCTGTGGGTGTTTAAAGTGCTAAGGTGAGCCAGGTGCAGAGGTTTGTGAGCCCTAATCTCGGGGAAGGAAGGAGAGACAGAATCGGGAGAGTAAGCACTTTTGCCTATGCATCTTGCTCATGTTCCCCGACTGCTCCAGCCTCCGTTCATTTCCTACAAACTCCAGCCCCTGTGGAGGTGGCAGAGGAGCTTGCAGGGAGAGCTTGCTGGGGGAATCCTTCAGAGAGATCCACTGGTGGGATTAGAGCCTGAGAGTTTAACAAGCGCTCAACAGGCCTCTGCCTGTGCCTTCTGAAAGGCTGATGCTTTGCTTAAAAGGATCCTAATAATCTGGGGTCTAGAAGCTCACCCCGGAGCCTCTCTATGGGGTCCTCTGGGCAGAGACCTGAGGCAAGATGGACTTGCTCTACGTGCTGGCTCTTCTGTGGAAACTCAGGCCCAACGCCTACTCAGAGCTACTCACCGTAAGTAATACAAGTTTAAAGCTTATGTATCTTTTGCGAGAGTTACAAAATGGAGGAAATTCCATTTGAATTTTCTGACTGGCTTATTTCACTTAGCGTAATGCCTTCCAAGTTTACTCACGTTGCCATAAGTGGCTAAAATTCCATCATGTGTAAGTATATCTGTGTCAGGATTTTTTTTATTCACTCATCTTTGTTTGGGCTGACTTCCCCATTTTGCCGACAGTGGACAACACTATTCTGAATACCCTTTTTATTTCAACTATTTGAATACATAAGCAGAGGGAGGCTGTTGGATTACTCTTAAGAGTCCTATTTTTTATTTGTTAAAGGAATCTCCTCCATTTTGCTTTCAATGATGGCTGCAATTTTTAACCCCACTGAGACTATGAGTTGAAATTTCTCCATGTTTGCAACTGTGAAGTAATGGTTACTGGACTTTTGATTTGCACTTTCCTGACGTGATGCTGGGTATCATTTCATGTATTCTTGGCCATTCATCTGTTGTGACTGAAAATATGTCTGCTCGAGTGTCATTTCTGAGTTTTAAATTGGGTCATAAAGCATTTCTCTATTGAGTTGTAGACATTCTTTAAATAATTTGGAAACACATCCCCTACCAAATTTGTGATTTGTGAATATTTCCCCTGTTCTGCAGGTTGCCTCTCCATTCTGTTGACTTTGACTTTGATTTTGCTTCTTCGTTCTGTTGACTTTGGTTTTGTCACTTGGGCTTGTTTATGCATGCGAAACCATGGCCAAGACAATATCACACATCGTTGCCTCTACTTTTACAGTTTCAGATTTTTTAATGTAGAAGCCTCTAATCCATTTTTCATTGGTTTTGGTGTCAGGTGTGGGTTTAGTTTTACTGTCCCCACCCCCACCCCCAATCTCCACCCCCACCCCACCCCTCTGTGGGGATTTGCAGTTTTCCCAATATTGTTCTTGATGCTTCTAACTATAGGTATGTGGGTTTATTTCTGTGGAGCAAATCCTTTACAGAAAGAATATTTTCTACCCTGACTGTTCAGCTTGAGGCATAGTTCATGTGGAGCTGTCTGCTATTTTATCTGCCAATAACGAACTGGTTATCCATACTGTCTAAATGTATCCATGAGCATAACCAATGTGGAGTGTCAGTCCTTCCTGGTTTTTACTCTATCTCCCACATTGTTACCTCTTTGTTATTGTACCATCATTCTAGTTGTTTTCCTGTGGCTGTAGGAGACTCCTGCAGTCGATCCCTTGGTTATTTTGACTTGGCTTTGAAAACTTCCTTGGCTTTCAGTATTTCAAAAATATCCCATTGGTTGCTGGTCTGTCCAGCCTAGGTGCAGCTATTTATCCTGGAACCCTGGTTTCTTTTACTGAAAAAAATAGCTTTGCAGAATTGGGCATAAGGATGCTGATTATCATTGCTACTGTCTGCTTACTGATTTTCTCCAATGGAGAGTTAGACCTCTTATCTGTTTTTGTTGTTGGTATTGTTTTGTTTTTACTTAAAAATGTAGGATTATAGGGGTTTTACTTAATTGCTTTAATTTTATATTTCTGTATCTTTTACACTAAAAACAAAATCTTGGTTCCTGGTAACATCGTAACTATAATAAATATACTTTCAGAGAATAAGCCCACATCAATACCAACAAGAGTAAGATAAAACAATTTCAGTGGGTTCCCCCTGGTAGTTCTTCTGTCTGTATCAAAGTTACTGTTGGGCTCTTCCATTCCTCACCAAGCAGAGATGCTGTGGTCCGAATGCTCATGTGCCTGTCCCCAGGGTGATGATGTCAGAGGGGGCCCTTTAGCGGTTGTTAGGTTGCCAGGATGGACCAATGAGAAGGATTAGCACTACTACTGTCATATAAATGAGGTCCTTCCAAAGGGGACACATGAAGACGTGAGAACAGCAATAACCGTCCGTGAAACCGGGCCCAGGACTTCCCAGGTTCCTGACCTGTGAGAAATATAGGGTCTTCACCATGTGTGGCATCTTGTTCTAACAACAGACAGAGACAGTGGCTACTTTACCTTGATTTATATTATTTCTAATTTTCAGCATAAACATATGTTCTATTGCTTTTTTTATTTAGAAAATGTACATACACACATGTGTAAGCCATGGTGGTGGTGGTGGTGGTGGTGGTGGTGGTGGTGGTGGTGGTGGTGGGTGTGTGTGTGTGTGTGTGTGTGTGTGTGTGTGTGTGTGTGTGTGTGTGTGTGGACAACTTTTAGGAGTCAGTTTTCTCCCTCTGCCTTGTAGGGCCTGGGGAGTGAACTCAGGCTGCCGTGCTTGTAAGGCAAGTGCTTTTTACCAGCGTCACCTCGTGTTCTGGTGCGGTTTTCAAACAGGGTCCCCTTATGTAGTCAAGCCTAACTTTGAACTCTTAATCTTCTTGTCGCTGCCTCTGGGGGACTGAGCCGCGCACCTCGGGGCCCAGTTGTATCTGGATGGTCTTCTTAGATAAAGAATAGTGTAGCTGTATGTGTCAGTCTCCTTTCCCATCTCACCCGATGTGATAGCCTGGAGATAACTACCGGCTTTGGGCTCCTCCACGGCACGTGGCCATATAATTAAGTGAGCCTGGGATGGTTTCAGCAGTCTCCCAGACATCTACATTTTTCGTGCTCAGAGTCACAGTGAAGAGTAGGGGTGGGGTCTCACAGTGTTTGGGGCAGTGTGTTTGAGGTTTCTAGAGGCAAGACTGTGGGCCCAGAGTCGGTACAGACATTAGGGAGTGGTGAATTTCCTTCAGGGGTGAGGATGGAAGACAGCAAGAAAGACCAGAAATGCTTCTCACAGGTATACACTCTGAGCTGGCTTTTCTACTTTTAATAATCCAGGTCTCAATATATTTTGGTAACACATACTGCCAATCAAAAATGTTTTTCTAACATATGTAAATTACATGTTATATATTAACATATAAATCATATGTGTAATAAATATATATTTATATATGTTATAAATATATTTGGTTTTTTGAAACAATCTTGCTATATACCCTGGCCGTCCTGGAACTCACTATGTTGACCAGGCTGGCCTCAAATTTACAGAGCTCTGCCTGCCTCTGCTTTCTTAATGCTGAGACTAAAGGTGTGACCCTCCATGCCTGTCTTTCTAACTAAAGTGTTGGCAGAAATCAGTAAGCTTCTATGCCTCAATGGTTTTTCATTTTGGACCCATAAACCTCTGCACGTAACTCAAGATGATGTGAACAAACTTCCAGAAACTTTGCTGTGAAGAATCATCTGTGAAATAAGCATGGCTGGGCTAGAGGGTTTGCAGTAAGAAAACAAAAAACAAAAACAAAACAAAACAAACAACAACAACAACAAAAACCCCCAAAATGAGGCAGCCTTATCTTATCTTCCCAGAAGCTTGTAATCCAGTGGAGAGGGTAAGGCTGAAAAATAACTGCGGCCTAAAATCAAATGTGATTCGGCGAGGGGAGCGCTGCTGGGAAAGACTGCCCGTGAAGAGGAGAAACCATTTCCAGCTAGATTGGCTGGGAAGATTTCTAGCAATAAGAGAGATTTGCCTAACTTGGGTCAGGGAAGCACTTTCACAGGCATTGGAGAAGGCAAGAGGTCATGATGAAGTCTGGGGACAGAGTGAGGACTGAGCACTCATGCTGATATGAGAGGCTTTATGTGGTGGGGAAAGCCTGAGAATAAGGGGGTGCCCGTTGCAAGGACCTGGCCTCGGTGGAGGAGAACAGCTCTGAGCAACAGCTGTTAAGCACTGGAGACTGAGAAGGGGACGCCGGTGATTAAGATGGTGTTGGGTGGAGGTCAGTGGGTCCTGTGAGCTGAGGCCGATGTGGGGAGAACTTGGCCAGGCTTGTTCAGGTTCTGTGTGTGAAATGATAAACACAAGGAAAGGCTAATCTGAAGGGAAAGACAGGCATCTTGAAAGCTTTCATGTCCAGGCAGGAGAGGAAGGAATGAGCACGACTGAGCTTGCAGTGCCGGGAGAGAAACACTCTAGGCAACAGGGAAGGTACACCAGTATAAGTGTGGAGGCCGAAAGACACGTGTGTAGCTCCTCAGGTGCCATCCACCTTTTCTTAAGATGGGCCTGGTCATTCACTGCCTAAGAGCTCATTTGGTAGGGTAGGCTGTCTGACTAGCAAACCCCAGTGACCACCCATCCCACAGTCCCTCAAGTCTCGGGCTCCCTAGTGCTGAGATTACAAGGGCATTCCACATACCTGGCTTTATCTATCATCCATCTATCTATCTATCTATCTATCTATCTATCTATCTATCTATCTATCTATCTAGTTTTTCAAGACAGTGTTTCTCTGTGTAATAGCCCTGGCTGTCCTGGACTTTCTTTGTAGACCAGGCTGGCCGAGAACTCATAGAGACCTGCTTGCCTCTGCCTCCTTGAGTGCTGGGATTAAAGACGTGTACCGCCACACCAGGCTTCTATTTATTGATTTTAAATGTGGGTTCTGGGGATTGAGTTCATGTGCTTTATGCTCTCGAACCAAGCAGTTTACTGACTGAGCCTTTTTCCCTCTCCCCACGCTCCTCCCCTACACCCCTCCCCTTTTGAGACAGCTCCTTACTATGCAGCACAAGCTGACGCTGAACCCATTGTGTGTCTCAGGCTAGCCTCAACCTTCTGATCCTCCAGCCTCAGCATCCCAAGTGCTGGCATCACAAACATGAGCCACCGTGCCCATGGTTGACCAACTATTGACTTATACAGCTCTGGGGAATCTTCGGCTTCCCAAACATCCACTGCAGATGCACAATGTTGTCAAACTTCTTAGTGTTTCTTCCTGTGCAGGGCCTGAGAGGGTTGCATACCTACTTACTCTGGCAGACTTAAGAAGTTTAATAGGTAGGGTGGACATTTGTGGCCACTTGGCCACCCATCACAAATACGCTTTCTCTATAAACTTCTCTGAGTTTGTCTTAAAATGTACCTCTGGCCCCCAGTCCTTGTAATCTGGGAGGATCTGTTCTACGCCCAGGTTCAGAGGGTGTCTAGTAACTCGGGATGTGACCCACACCATATTTCTGAAGGATTAGTCCAGCACCGAGTCCTGGATTTCGTGGTATTCTGAGATTGCAGCCTCTCTGTCCTTTCTTCCAGACTTAAACTCAGAGGACACGTGGGTCATACTGTCACAGGGATCCTGTGTGAAGTCCACTCAGGCAGAACACAAACTGTTTTTTTAGTAACTGTTTGGTATTTCAAATGCACTGTGGAGGCAGTTTCTTTGTCCATGTTTGGCATGTGAGGTCCCTTGTCACATCAGAAATGCATTTTCAGTAAAATGGGTCAAGTTGGGTGTGAGCGGGAACTGAAATCCATATTCTTCTCGAGCCCCCCATCCTCAGAGCCAGGCTGACACTCTTTTGGCCTTCTTTTCCAGAAAACATCAGGCTCGCACAGGAGAACCAAAGACAGAATGAGTACTTGAGCTTACAATAGGCTCGCTGATGCTGTGTGCTTTTAGCTAGATGTGCTTTGTACATTTGTCACATTTTGGCCTAAGACTTGCTTTTGGAGCTTTACTGCCAGACACCGAGGCAAGGGAAGGAACATGGAGGCCTCATCTTTTCCTTTAAGCACCCATGCCCCACGCTTATGTAATGGATAGTTGTACTGAGGAAAACGGGTTGTGTAGACATCGTGACATGGGTTCAACTGTACCATGCCCCCACCCACCTCAATTAGGGAACAGTGCATTCTGTGCTAAATAAGACTACATTTTAACACCTGTAAGAGGCCCAACCTGCAATTCCTCGTTAACACAGTGGCATAGGCTATGCCCATCACAATATAGGAAACAGCACTGTGACCTTTAATTTCTGTCACTCCTGTAAAAAGAGAATCACAACAGCTTTTGAACGATGTAATTCATTCCACTTTATTCTGGATGAATATTACAGATAACTCACAAACATCGTAGTGGACACTGAATGCTAAGGCCATTCTGTGAATTATTTCTAAAACTTTGTGTTCCCCACATAATCTTTTAAAAACGAGTTACCGAAACCAAGACTCTGAAATAAAAATTTAAGGTAGGTATACAAGACACCTTTAGGGCCAAATGTAGTCTGAGGTTCATTGCGTGGCAGAGCCATTTTCATCCTCTACAGTGTAACTGAGAACTCCAAGGCAGCCAGTAGCTCAGAGCTCTCCTCTCCAATACAGCATACTGTTTTGTTTTGTTTTTGTCAACCAGTGACCAGTGTTGAGACCATTTTCCAAGGAGAGACTTTTTCTAAAAACACTTCCTAGAATTCTTGGAACAAGGAAAAGAAAGGGACCCGTAACTAAGGCACTGAAAGCACATTGTTTTATATAAAGAAATGTAAACAGTTTGACGCCAACAGGCTCCCTCCGTTGGTCTTTATCATGGCCGCACTGGAGCATCTCTGTTGGGCCAGAACTCGAGAGCTGGTGAAACAGGAAACCTGTCTGCAGAACTCAGACGTGGTTACCAACATATGGTCTGCGTGTGGAGTAGCCACCGTTAGAGTTCGTGAATGGAAGATGCAGTTTCCTTCTCATGTGTGCTCTGAGAGCATGCAGAGGCAGGACTTTAGGGAGACTCTTAAGTGATAAGCTCTTTCAGATATTTATCTATTTGTTTTCAGTCTTCCCCTACCTTGCCTGATTAAAGGTCAGGGATTCCTTGAGTTTAGTCCATCAAAGACACCTAATGTGGGAACTTGTCACCCAACCAGTTCCCCTCCTTATTGGTTCATATTTTAAAGTGAAATGGTTCACATTATAAATAACCCACATTACCATATGTAAAGTCTCTTAGAATGGGGTCAACTGGCTAACTAGTGCTGGGAGCATTCCACTCACTAGGCTCTCCACCGCAGGGGCAGGGTCTGCCATAGCAGGGCTGCCAGCTGCTCAGGGCGCTGCTGGCTGAAGGGTGGGAGGTGTGGAAGGGGAATTCCTCAGCTGACAACCATCAAGTATCGACCTAAGCTCAAAGGTATTATATATATATACACATAGTCTTAACACAGCTAAATGTGTAGGTAAGAACAAATAATTATAATTTAAAAACTTTTATTTAAAAAGGGATTTTCCCCCCTTTCGGAGAAGCTTCTCGTAAAGCAGTTGGCATACCCACATTCCTTAGTTTTAGTGTTATACTTAGTATGATGAATTTGGTGTAAATAAAATAAAGGTGTTTTCTACCTTAAACATGTTTTCTTTGATCAAAAGAGGTGAAGGGACAAACAAGAGACAAACAGTCTGAAGTCACAAATCCCAACAACTGTGGGCAGAGAGGACGGCTCTTCTCATTTACCTGGGGAATGAACGCAATTTTGATTGCTAGCTTTTCCCATGTCTAAATGTGATCTATGAGAAGTCTCAGAAAAATTTAAAATTAGAAGCCTTTCTCATTAAGAGGGAAAAAAAGGGGGGGATTGTACTTTTTGTGTTTTTAAACCTTAAAAACTATATAGTTAAGCAGCTGTGTTGAGAGCAGGTGTGCATGGCTACTAGTTAGCAAGCTCCCAGCAGGTTGGTGGGCTGCTGTGTTTCACCAGGGGCACCAGTTAACACTCTCTAATACAAACACACACACACACACACACACACACACACAAACACACACACACAAACACACACACACACCCCAAAACCAAACAAATAACCCTAAAGATGGTATGTTAACGCTGCTGTCCCCACCCCGGCTTTCTCAGAGAATGTGCTGGGTACAGCAGCGCTGTGAGCGCTGAGGAAGTGCGAAGCTGCATCCACAGGGCAGTAACAGTTGCTGAGGCTGCCTGATGCAGGGAAGCTGACAGGATTGCTAACAGCTGAACAGTTTATGTGCTTCTGCTCCTGCCCAAACACATAACACAGACAGGAGCATGCACTTCGGTAGAGCGGAAACAGCGGCCATAGGCTTCTCTTAGTCACAGCTGGTCAGTGTGGGTTTAAATGTTACTGCTGAGAGATATTAAAAAGAGATGGTCCTTGATATCACTGAAAGAGCTCATCTGTGTTAGCATTTGGGAAGAGTAAAGGTGATCAAAGCTTGGGGGCTTTAGTTACACCATCCTGTCTGCAGGCATTTTTGTTGTAGCCCTAATTTCAGAATGGCACACACCTGCCTTGTACTGTGTGTACATTCCAAAGAAATATTCCATATGGCAGCTTCTGTCTGAAATTCCAGAATGTTCTTCTAATGCATCTTTACATGTATCAGCTCACACTAAAGATGGCGAAGCAGAAGGAGAGTAGGACTGGGTGCACGTAAAGAGCAGGCAGCGCCAGCTCCTGTCTTTTAAAAGCCATGTGGAAAGCGGGAAGGCGCTCCCTGAGCCGAGTGCAGGTGTGACTTCCAGTTGAGGAAGGGTCCGTCCTCTGCCATCTCGTTTCTGAGAGACTACGAGCAACAGGGGGCTCCCTATCAAGTGGTCATCAGTTTAGGACAAGACAGTTCTGGCTGTGGGCTTGACTGGTGTAAGAGGAGAAAAGCGCGAGCTGTGCCCCATGGGGAAGGCAGGCTACTTCCTGCCTACATGTTCTGGGGCTGATGTGCATGGTGCCAGGCCTGCCTCTGAGCTGGAAGCCTGTCAGAAACGGGTTGGCCCTTTCAGAAAAGCTTGTCTCTTGTCTCAACAGCGTGCTGATTGTGCCTGGCCCTAGTTATTCACAGCAAGTGACCCTGCTACATACGCAGCACTGGAATTACATTCAGAGATTTTTAAAGAAACCATAGCAATATTTCCCTCACAAAATTAAGTGCAAAATATCTTTAACAAAGAATGATGATAGTAAGAAACATTTGACATAGTCATGCAAAACTCAGCAGTTTACAAAGACTGTGACACTTCCGAAACACGCCTAGGTTTTCACATGGTGAGTGAGGACCACCATCTTACTCATTTTTCCTTGAATTTAAATGTGGGTACTTGTGTAAAAAACGGTGACATCTGAGTTCAATGATTTCCAGTCCACCAAATATTTTCCCCTGCAGCACGAAGAACACATTGCTGACAATAAAATACCACCAAACAGGGCTGTACAAACATATGAGCAGGCACACTGCGAAGAGGAACACGGTCCAGTACAGTATGGACAGCAGCTTGACCACAGAGACTCTGAGCTCAGACTTGCAGGGTGGAGCTGTGCTCTGTCCAGTAAAGCGGAAGTTTTTTTCTCCTTGGTAGAAGGACCGCAGCATCTCTTCCTTTTCTTCCCAGCGCTTGTGGCACCAGAGCTGAAGGTCCTCCTTGGCTGTGGGAAGTGTGTCGACTGGGTACCTACGCACATGGAAGTGGATCTCTTTGGGGAAGTGTCCGAGTAAGAAGTCTTTCTCAGTTTGAGTGATGCTGTAAGGGTATGCCACGGTGATGTCATGGATTGCATCGAGGTTCTTACCTAGGTTTTGGAAACATGAAAATAGCTTTGCTTTAGCAACAGTCAATGTGTTGGTAATGCTGATTCATTCTGCAAGGCAGAGCCACGAGCACAAAAAATCAGGACAGAGTGAACCACCATGAACAAACAAGGGCTAAAAATATCAGTGTTTCTGGGTACTTAGGTCAATATTTACCAGCCATTTTTAGCTTTTTTTTTCCTGTTTGCTAATTACCACAAAGACCTTTAGAAAGAAATTATCTTCATTCCCAGAAATGGTAATCTGCATTCTAGAACTACAGGGAGACACAGAGTGAGCTGGATCTGAGGTAGGAATTAAAGCGTATAGACTAGCCCTTCAGCCACAAGATGCGTTACACAGACACTGTCTGTTAACATACTCATCTCTTCAAAGGCCATGGAAATGTGCTTGCCTTTGCTTTAAAATGACCATAATTGCTACAAAGGAACCTCAGGAGCAAACTTGAAGGAATCATCAGAAACGATTTTTTTCTATACAATTTTTAAAATAAGCATTAACAACTTTGATACTGAAACACCATTCTGCATAGGTATTTAAGTGGGGGTTGTTTCTGAAGTCACATGCCTAGTGTCCTTCAAAATGCTTCCAACATAATCAGGGAAACAAGTATGCACAAGGTCCCACACAGTCCCATGGGGACACGGAAGATGAGGGAGGGAAGCAGATTCTGTAAATGAGTGCAGTGAACACCATGGGAACGGCATTAAGAACAGGCTGGGACACATGGCGTAGTCCCTCCTGGAGTACACTGCATGTGCAAGAAAAGCATGTTGGATGGTAGCCACAGGTTTTACACAGATAAACAAGGATTATCCTGGGGGCAGTAGGCCAACAGCAGTGTGGGGACCAAAGGCAAAAGAATGTGGCTGTTACACCAGGCCAGGAAAAACGAGCAAAGGAGTAGACCTGTATAAAAAGCTCACAAGAACTGATGTGGTGTGGCAGTCAACAGGAGAAGGAGGAATGCCGAGGCGGGAGTCAGACTTAGGTTATTTTGACACTGATCTTATGGTAGGGCCTTTGAGGTTAGAGAGTCAGTGCACTGTAAGATCTGTCTTGGGTTCCATCAACTGTTGGTCCTGAAAAAGCAATAGTCTTTTGCTTGAGTTTTAGAATTTTGGAAGGCTACTTTATTGTAATTCAGCATTATTAAAATACTACCTACTTATATGACAAGCAAGTATAGAACAACATTATAGTGTCCTGTATAAGTGTTCTTTCTTTATTCTAAAATGAGATAAAGGGGAGGGGAGGGGAGCTAGCAAAAAGACACTTCTTCCTTGGCATTCACATCCCAATATTTACAGATAGCTTAAAGGCTTCCTCAAGCCCAGAGACTTGGTCATGGGTAAACACAACAGTGAGAGGGGGCAAGGAGAAAGGTTTTGCTTACAGGTAGACAGTCAACAGTCCTGACAAGTTTTAACCTTTATATTAGGCAAAGGTCTCTAGACAACACCAAAAGCCAGAAGACACTGTTTTGCTGGGTGGGAGAGCCCACTTGTATTCAGGCAGATAATGTCATATCTCATCCAGACCCCACAGTCTATGCCCTTGAGCACAAGGAAGCCAGTACCACCAGTTAAAGAACCAGAGGAAGGGCAGCATGGCTGCAGGAGTTAGGCTCACACATACGAGACAACAGTGAAAGGGAACACTAACGGGTGAGATGTGTCTTCACTTAGCCCATTAAAGTAATGAGAAAAATACCCCTGCTATTCCTAAGTGCCGTCTGCCTGCACTGGGTCAGAATGTGGATTTGTTCTGTTTCAGATACTGTACATAATGGAATTATTTCATAAAGCTAGCCCTCTGTTAGAACAGCCATGCTCATTAGGACTTCAACTGTTTCTCTTAGTTGGGGGAACAAAGCACCTGCTCACTCTTCAAATCTTACTTTCAAGACTTTGACGAACTTCCACTCCTTGGAATATACTCAAAAGATGCTCCAGCACACAAGGACATATGCTCAACCATGTTCAAATCAGCGTTAATCATAATAGCCAGAACCTGGAAACAGCCTAAGTGTCCCTCAGTAGAAGAATGGATAAAGAAACTGTGGTACATTTACACTATGGAATACTACTCAGCTATTAAAACAACAAATTCCTGAAATTTGTAGACAAATGGATTGAACTAGAAATGATCATGAGTGAGTTCACCCTGAAGCAGAAAGAGTCAAATGGTATATATTCACTTATATCTGCATACTAGCCCAAGGGGCATGTCCCATGAAAGTCTTGACTTCCAGGAAAGTGGAACAGAAGGGAAGACATCCTGTTGGGACTCTAGGTGAGAGAAGCATGGGAGAATGGAGACATAGAAGGATCCAGAGGGTCCTAGAAACCGACAAGAAGATCATTATGATGGGCGGATCTGGGCCCAGGGATCCTGCTCAAACTATGGCACCAGCCAAGGACAATATGTGCAGTAAACTTTGAACCCCTACCCAGATCTAGCCAATGGACAGGACATTCTCCACAGTTGAATGGAGAGTGGGATCTGACTTTCAAATGAACTCTGGTGCCCTGTATTTGACCATGTCCCCTGGATGGGGAGGCCTGGTAGCATTCAGAGGAAGGATAGCAGGCTACCAAGAAGAGACTTGATACCCTATGAGCACAGTCATAGGGGAGGGGGGAGTAAGGGGAGAGCAGGAGGGAGGGAGGAATGGGAGGATATAAGGGATGGGATAACAATTGAGATTTAATATGAATAAATTATGTGTGTGTCTGTGTGTGTGTGTATATATATATATATATATATATATATATATATATATATATTTTTTTTTTTTTTTTTTTTTTTTTTTTTTTTTTTTTGCTTTGACAAACACTAGGGATTCTGAATACTAAACAACCAACAGCAGTTGAAAACTAAGAGTGATTTTTTTTTTTTCCAAATGCAATATCCGTAAGGGATGTCTCTGATCATGTCAAGATGAGGTCATGGTCACTAAGAATTCTATCTAGTGTCCAATGCTCACTGGGAACAGGAACTGGCCAAATCCTTATACATTTGTATGCTTAACAGGAAAAACTGGAAGAAAGATGCTTTCATGGGTTCTAAAAACTATCAGAGCGAACATATGCTGCTGCGTCCACACCTGCTAAGCTTGATTATAGAACAGTGCAAACCCCCAACAGTAATCTTAAACACAGTGAGCAGGCTGTCTATTTCCTTTTCTTTCCCTAGTTCATAACCACGTCTGTATAAAATATACAGAGTATAACCTAACATTTCATTGTGATTCCTTGATTAAATACAAAGTTCTAGCTGGATCTGAATCCTTAAATTTAACCACAAATAATGGCAATTGTTTCTTTATCGCCTATAAATATACTTTATGATAAAATAAAAACCTGAAGGCCACTGATTTTTTTCATATAAAAAAAAGAAACAGAAAAAAAATCACCACCCCCTCACCCCATCCCAGCCAGAAGTTGGGTTTCATAACTAAGTGACTGTTTCCTTGCACTAGCGCTGACACAAGACTGTCCTGATAACAAGCCATGACACACTGAAGAACGTCTTGAATGGACTGAGTCACAGTACACAGACTGAAAACAGCAAAAAATAAGACACCTTTTAGCTTCAAAATAAGTATGCACGAGCCACTGGCACAAAACAGTACCATGTTCATACTAGATAAATTCTATAATTTCCTACTTGGAACATTATTCTCTTGTGTTTGTTTGTTTTGTTTAGCCCAAGTTGCAAATTTATGGGACAAAAGATGGAGACATACAACCAACCCATATGAAACATTGTTTTATACTTTCTATCCACATCACTTAAAATAGATGAACATTTGAGAGAGCAGAAGTCCCTTGTTTTGGGATATTTACATTATTTCCATTTAAATGGCATTAAGTGGGTATTTCTGTAATCAATCATAATTTTCTAGATTATGTTGAGCAGCTTGCTCAAAGAATGTGAATGAATGCATTAAGAGATTTGTGCTGGATGGATCCAACATGGCTGTACTAATCACTTACTGTGTCTGGTCAGTGGGACTGAGCTAAGGGACCAGGTTGGGAGCTATAGAGTACCAGATCTGCAATACCCTGGGTGAGAGGGGTCCACACTGTGTGGAACACGGGTGGGTCTGGCCTCAGGCCATCCAGCTGGTCCATGGAGGAGTCCTTGGATCCCTGAACGTGTGTGCCCAAACCCCACAGTCTGGAAGCCTGCCTGCTAGCTGCATCTGAGATCTACATCTTGAACTCTGTGTCTCAGACTGAACTGTGGGCTGCATGGCACAAGTGTCTGGGTCTTCTAGGTCAGGAGAGACCCCAGGGTGCCTCAGATCACCCAGCCAATCCACAGAAGGCTTTCTGGCCCAGGTGGGCAAGGTCTGCAAAGCCAGCTACATGCCAGCAAGCAAGCTGCACCTCCACTCTGTTTTGGACTGAGCTGTGGGCAGCAGGGCACCAGCATCTGGGTCTCCTAGCACAGGGGAGACCTCAGGGTATGGAGCACCAGCATCTGGGTCTCCTAGCACAGGGGAGACCTCAGGGTATGGAGCACGACTGGATCTGACCTCAGGTTATCAGGCCAATCCTCGGAGAGTTCCTGGACCCAAGCAGGCATGGGCACAGGCACAGGTGCAGGTGCAGTCTCCAAACCTTAGCAGTATGCCTACAAGTGTGCAGAACCCTTGCTCTCTGTCTCTGACCAAACAGTGGGCGCAAGGCACTAGTGTCTGGGTCTTCAACCCAGAGGAAACCCCACAGTGTGGAACAGGGGTGGATCTGACTTCAGGTCACCCCATCAATCACTTAAGAGTTCCCGGATCTGAACTCAGGTCACCTGCCTGATCCATGGAAGGGTTCCCTGATCTCCACAGGTGCGAGATTTTAACCTATAGCCTCTCACCTATGAGCTCTTCTCAATGGCCAGTTTAGGACACCAGAAAGTACCACCTAACACTGGTGGCCAGTGTAAGAACACAAACAACAAAAGCCAAAATAATATGGCATCTCCAGAACCCAGTTATCCCAAAGCAATCAGCCCTGGAAACTTTTAACACAAGAAAGTGGCCTCAAATCCTTCATAATTAAGATGATAATAGAGAAAAGACATAAAATCCATAAAAAAATACAGAAAGATACAGCCAAAAATATTGAGGATCTTAGAGAGGCCATGATAGTGGCTTATAGAGAGTAAATGAATAAATCACTGGAAGAAATTCAGGAAAATACAATCAGGTGAAGGAAATCAATAAAATGGTTCAAGAGCTAAAGATAAAAATGAAAACAATAATAAAAGCACAAACTGAGGAGAGGCCAGAGAGAACTAAAAGAAACTGCAGAGGTAAGCATCATCAACAGAATACAAGAGATAAAGAAAAGAATCTCAGGTGAAGAAGACATAACAGAAGAATTTGATGAAACAATGAAATAAAATATTAAATCTAAAAATTTCTGATACAAAACATCCAAGGAATCAAGGACACTATAAAAAGATGAAATCTAAGAATAATAGGAATTGAGGAAAGAGAAGATGCCTGGCTTTAAGGCCCAGAAAATATTTTCAACAAAATCATAGAAAAAATTTCTCCAATTTAAAGAGATGCCTATAAACATACAAGAGGCCTACAGAACACCAAATAGAGTAAACAAGGAAAGAAAATCTTCCTGCCACATAAGAATTAAAACACTAAATGTACAGAACAAAGAAAAAATATTAAAAATTGGTAAGGGGAAAAGGCCAAATAATGTACAATGGCAAACCTATCAGAATCACACCTGACTTTTCAGCAGAGACCATATAAGCCAGAAGGACCTGGGCATATGTTTTGCAAACCCTAAGAGACCACAGATGCCAATCCAGACTACTATACCCAGCAAAACTTTCAATAACCATAGTTGGAGAAAACAAGACATTCCATGACAAAAACAAATTTAAACATTACCTACCCACAAATCCAGCCCTACAGAAGATACTAGAAGGAAAACTCCAACCCAAAGAGGCTAACTACACCCAGGAAAACAAAGGAAATAGGTAACTTCACTTTAGCAAAACAAAATCCAGACAAACACACTACTGTAACCAACATCAAAATAAAAGGACCTATAACAGTCACTGGTCATTAATCTCACCATCAACTCTCCAATAAGAAGATACAGACTAAGAGAATAGATGTATAAACAAGATCCAACATTCTGCTGCATTCAAGAAACACATCTCAGCCACAAAGATAGATTTTACCACGGGGTTAAAGGGCTGAAAAGGGTCTTCCAGGCAAACAGACACAAGAAGCAAACTGGAATAGCCATTCTAATATCTAATAAAATAGATTTTCAACTAAAATTAACCAAAAGAGATGAAGAGTGACACTTCATACTCAAAGAAAATCTCAACCAAGATGACATCACAATTCTGAACATCTATGCCCCAAAAACAAGTGCACCCACATTTGTAAAAGAAACATTAACAAAGCTTAAACCACACATCAATCCCCACACATTAATAGTGGGAGACTTCAACACACCCCTTTCATCAAAAGATAGGCCAACAAAACAGATGCTAAACCAAGAAATAATGTTACTAACCGATGTCATGAATCAAATGGACCTAACAGATATCTACAGAACTTTTCACCCAAACACAAAAGATTAGACCTTCTTCTCAGCACCTCATGGTACCGTCTCCAAAATTGACCATATACTAAGCCATAAAGCAAGCCTCAACAGATACAAGATGATTGTAATAATACCATATATCCTATCAGACTACCATGGACTAAAGCTGGACCTCAACAACAACAACAACAGAAATAACAAAAAGCATACACACACACACACACACACACACAGAGAGAGAGAGAGAGAGAAACTGAACAAATGTCTACTTAATGACAACTAGGTCAGGTAAGAAATAAGAAAGAAATTAGGAACTTCCTAAAATTTAATGAAAATGGGACACATTGAAAGCAGTGCTACGAGGAAAGTTCGTAGCATTAAGTGCCTTCAAAAAGAGTCTGGAAACATCTTATACTAGCAACTTAACAACACATCTAGAAGCTCTTTTTTTAAAAAAAGCGGAAACACTCAAGAGGAGTAGAAAGCTAGAAATAATCAAACTCAGGGCTGGGGTTACAGACAAACATTTGCAGGAAACTTGTGGCTTGTTTTGTGACTGCCAATTTAACCTGTGGTGTCATTTAAAGGAGAAGCTGTGGGGCTCATTCCTCTGTGAGTGCAGCTTCACTTCCAAGGTTACTTCCCAGAGGCCCTTTATTCCTTTCTAGTCCATTTGCCAAGTTCCTTTCTTATCACAGACTATTAATTCTCTGAACACCGTGTTACAAATATTTTTACAAATACGATGTATTATCTTTATTGACAGCGTCTTTTCCAATACAACTATATATTTATCAATAAATTTTTTCATGTTAGAGGTTTTCTTTTTTTAATATTTTATTAATTTATTCATATTACATCTCAACTGTTATCCCATCCCTTGTATCCTCCCATTCCTCCCTCCCTCCCGCTTTCCCCCTATTCCCCTCCCCTATGACTGTGACTGAGGGGGACCTCCTCCCCTTTTATATGCTCATAGGGTATCAAGCCTCTTCTTGGTAGCCTGTTATCCTTCCTCTGAGTGCCACCAGGCCTCCCTATCTAGGGGACGTGGTCAAATATGGGGCGCCAGAATTCATGTGAAAGTCAGTCCCCACTCTTCACTCAACTGTGGAGAATGTCCTGTCCATTGGCTAGATCTGGGTAGGAGTTCGAAGTTTACTGCACATATTGTCCTTGGCTGGTGCCATAGTTTGAGCAGGACCCCTGGGCCCAGATCCGCCCATCATAATGTTCTTTTTGTATGTTTCTAGGGCCCTCTGGATCCTTCTATGTCCCCATTCTCCCATGCTTCTCTCACCTAGAGTCCCAATAGGATGTCTTCCCCTCTGTCCCACTTTCTTGGTAAGTGAAGATTTTCATGGGACATGCCCCTTGGGCTAGTGTCCAAATATAAGTGAGTATATACCATTTGACTCTTTCTGCTTCAGGGTGAACTCACTCATGGTCATTTCTAGTTCAATCCATTTGTCCACAAATTTTGGGAATTTCTGTTTTTAATAGCTGAGTAGTATTCCATAGTGTAAATGTACCACAGTTTCTTTATCCATTCTTCTATTGAGGGACACTTAGGCTGTTTCCATATTCTGGCTATTATGAATAAGGCCGCTATGAACATAGTTGAGCATATGTTCCTGTTGTGTGGTGGAGCATTTTCTGGGTATATTCCAAGGAGTGGAATATCTGGGTCTTGAGGAAGCCCTATTCCCATTTTTCTGAGAAATCGCCAGATATCCAAAGTGGTTGTACCAGTTTGCATTCCCACCAGCAATGAAGGAGTGTTCCTTTCTCAACATCCTTGACAGCATATGGTGTCACTGGAATTTTTGATTTTAGCCATTCTGATGGGTGTAAGATGGAATCTCAGAGTTTTGATTTGCATTTTGTTAGAGGTTTTCAATGCTTACTCCTGTCTCTTTTGTACCCACATGTATGGAACTTTACATTTCTTTGAAGATAAAACAAACCAGCAAACAAATAAACCAAAACAAAAAACAGCTTCCCCCCTCTATTATATTGCCACATTAACCTGGTCATGGCTCTAGCATCTCTAGTCTCTCTTTTTTCTCTATTGCTCCATAAGCCCCACGTTCATTCCTGCTCCAAGATCATACTGTTTTTTGTTTTGTTTTGTTTTTTCTACTGACTCGACAGCTGGTAAAGCAGGCCTGCTTTTGTGTTCTCTATAACTGACTTGACCTGGGCAACTATCTTGTTATGCAAACTCTCTAGGAGCATTTAATCCAATTCTAAGACCAACACTACACCACCTTATGGTGGTTTGAATGAAAGTAGCAATCCTGCCAGGCTCCCTGTCATGATGGTCATGGACTCACTCTTTGAAACAGTAAGCAAGTCCTCATTAAACTCCTTCTTCTATAAGTTGCCTTGGTCATGGTGTCTCATCATAGAAATAGAAAACTAAGCCACATCTCCAAAAACAAAAGAAAAAAACCTAGCTGAAGACTCTATTTATATTGTATGTGCTTTATAATTTTGGAATAACTGCCATTTTATATTGTCTTTCTTGTTTTATGTTTAGTTTTCAAGCAAGGCCTTACAGTAGATTTTCTTTTATTGTTTTCATTATTAACATTTACTTATAATAAAAGGATAGTACTGAGTTTAACTAAAATGTGGGTTTTAGTCCCTCAGTGTATTAAATATTTACTTCAACCTCTTACTACAGCGCTCTGGTCAAATATGATTGTATTTAAGTAGTCAATTTCAATTTTTATTTTTCCTTGGTTTTATTATAGATGTCTTAACTTTTCAGAAGAGGGTATTTGATCCCCTGGAGCTATAGGTCTGATGTAGGCAAAGGGAACTGAACTCAGGTCCTCTGCAAGAGCAGTGTTTGCTTTAAATCACTGAGCCATCTTTCCCATGGTGCCGCCCAACACAAAAGATCAACCAACGATCTTTTCAGACTTTATGCATGATAGGGCCAAAAAGTCTGCCCATCCCCCTGCAAGAATGTTACTAGCCAAATATCTACAGACTCAAATCAAGTCTTAGTAAGTCAAATATTTAAAGAATGGGAAGGCAAAGAGAACTTGAAAGCCAAAATTAAGTTGTAGGCTTCAGAATGCCTTCCATAAAAGTGACCTCCACTAGATAGAAATTAAATGAAGGAACTTAGTACTGACAAATTTGAGTTAATATACTTATGTGGATTCATACATCAAGGTGGTTTTATGTGAATGCTTATATAAAATTACATTGTAGAAAGAAGCTTTAAATATGTTTGAGACTTTATAATCCATATACTCTCATCAAAATTCCATAATAGTAACAATTATAACAACATATTCCCCTTTAGAAATCCTTTTGATAATCTTTAGGTAAAGGAAGAAATTGAAAGGAAAATTATCAACCAAAAAATGAATGAGAAAGTAAATCTAAGAGATACTGTAATCAAACAAAAACTTCATGACTTTACAGACTGAATCTGAAACATGAAAAAGGGTAATTACTCATGTTGGAAACATGAAGGAAAAATACAAAAGGAAACAGGCAAAGAACATTATTCAAAGTAAAGAGCAGTATTTAGCAAAGGTAAAAATAACAAGGATAAATAAATGTGAAAGCCTGTTACATGACAAGGTGAATAAAATACATCCCAGGAGTCTGACTGGTGAAGAACCACCTACGTTACATGAAGGCAGTGAAGGAAGCCAAGCATGCGCAGAGTGGAAGGAGCATGAGAACCCAAACCTACCCACGTGTTAGAACTGCCCAGAAGGTTGGCATGACCACACACACACTGCACAGGAGATTATGATGTGCACATATACTGCATGTGACACTAGAAATCTGGTTGATGGATATTTGTGTTCAATTAAGAAGCCATATTGTGTCATTAAATTAGCCTATTTTTAGTAGAAATGCAAGCATATGGCAGAGATGCTAACCATGTGGCGATCTAGAAGCTACACTCATGCGCAATGCCTGGACTCCTGAGATTTTCACATACATTTAATAAAACAAAAATGGGCAGCAGTAAACAAAACAGCATAAAGCTCTTAGATAGGAAGAGACAGGCAGTTTCTTTATCCATTCTTCTACTGAGGGACACTTAGGCTGTTTCCATGTTCTGGCTATTATGAATAAGGCTGCTATGAACATGGTTGAGCAAATTTTCTTGTTGTGTGCTGGAGCATCTTCTGGGTATATTCCAAGGAGTGGAATATCTGGGTCTTGAGGAAGCCCTATTCCCATTTTTCTGAGATAGCACCAGATAGATTTCCAAAGTGGCTGTACTAGTTTGCATTCCCACCAGCAATGAAGGAGTGTTCCTCTCTCCCCACATCCTCGCCAGCATGTGCATTACCACCATCTTTCAAGCATACTATACACATGCTCTATCAGAGTTGTGTTACATTGTAGAGGAGGTATCAAACCAGTACACAAATGAACATTTCTCATTAGTGCCCAAGCCATCAGTCTACTGACCCAGAAGGCAGGCCCTCTCTTCTACTTTGTAGTAGTCATCTAGACTAAAGCAGGAAGTCTAAACTACAAGGGGGGGAAAAGTTAGCAATAAGATGATTTCAATACAAAAAGAAGTTCCAAAGCAAAGTCTAATATTACTCTTACTACCCTTTTATCTAATGTTACCCTCTGGCATCCTTATGGTGTATGTGAATTTTCACATTCTCTTATTCATTCTCTTCTCCTTTGAAAGAAAAAGTAAGTTTTGCTGGGGACAGGATATTGTTAATGAAAGAGGGACAAACTACTGTCTCTGTAAGAAAGATACCTAGGGAAAATAGAGTGAACGTATCTACTACAGGTGAGTTTTGCCTTTCTTACAACTCTGGTTCTGCACTACAAGCCATCCTGGTCTCAAGGCAGCTGCCAAACTGCCTTTAGCTTACGCTGTATCTCTTGACCTAGACACCTCGACAATGCCAAGACACTGAGTTGCTTTGTCTTCAGTCACTCAGAAGAAGAACTCCCATTCGGCATGTGGAGCCTCAGCCCGATGAGGACCAATGAGCCTATCGCAGCAGAGCCCTCTCTGGCCTCCTGCATGTCCAGCTCTCACACGCAAGAGCTGCCACTGCTCTCGAACTCTTCTTCTGAGAGGCTGAAGAATCAGGGAGCATGTGGCTCAATTATGAAACAGAAGTCTCTGGTTCTTCCAAGAACTGACTCTCTTCTTTAATGCAGTATATGGAGTAACAGGCTCTACATATTTTAAAAAGGTAATTTTGAAAGAACAGAGCAGAAATTACGCTAACAGCATCATACACCATTTTTATACATTTGAACCAGTTTCACTTTCCTGTTTCTCTTCTTCCTTTTCCTTTCCTTCATTTATTTCAATGGTAGATGCTAACATCACATCACAAAACTAGCTATAAAGGCTGCTATGCTACGCCTTTTTTAAATGATAAGGATGCCACAGGTGCAGTCTATTTGGAGATTTACAAATTCTGATTTGAGTAGCTGTAGCTCACCCTATGTTCATCCAGACAGAAAACTCAGGACCAACAGTGACACAAGGAAATGAACATGCCACATTGCCATGCTCTTTCTGTATTTGCTTTTATTCCTTAGACAAGGAAAGACTTCTACAGGAATGGGGGGAAACCCATAAAAACCAGGTCTGTGAGTGGAGTGGCCTTTCTGCAGGAGTCAGAGTACCTAGTGTAAGGTCTCCTAAGCCTACCAAGGCTCATGCAGCCTCTCGGCACTGACACTTTGGAGGGGGCAGAGGCTGACATCAGAGGAGTAAAGGATTATTTGCTAGTAAACTATTGAGACTTCATCAGAAAGCTGAAGCCAGAGTGACAGTGCCCAATTGTGACATAACTGCTGGACCGGAGTAGGAGTGGAACCAGGCTTGGGTGGTGCTCCAGGAAACTGAGCTGAAAAGGCAGTTTCATACTCTGCAGATCTTCCTCCAGACACAGGAAAGAGGAGGGAAAGAGCCTAGTCCTATAGGCCAACTCCTAGAATTATCACACATCTCAGTCAGTTTGGGCTGCAATACTGAATGACCATAGCTTATGTCACTTAACACATGTCACAGTATGGGGACTGCAAAGTCCAATACCAAGGAGCCTGCCGACCCAACAACTGGTTTACAAATGTCCATCTGTTTGTTTTATCTTAACGTGAAAAAAAAAGCAGAGAACAATCCTCCCCTCTCCCATAAGGGCACTAATCTCATTCACTTTCCCAGAAGATTAGCTCCAAAAGCCCTACATCTTAACATCACAGTGGAGATTTAGGGATGAGGGCTAACATTTAGTCACAGCAAAGTCACACACACACTGACATCCTAACTGAACTTGGTCTCATTTCTTAGAAACATGGAGAATCAACATTTGGATACGTAGCTGCTGGTAATAAACAGCGGAAACATGGTAATGAGGCAAGTCCATTACAGTGTTCCAAGTAGTAGGTTTCTTATATGTGTCTTTTAAAATTTCAGGATGTGAAATAGGGTCCTTCAGATTGTGACAAGCTGAAGAACCCTGGAAGCCACCACTAGCTAGAGACAGTAAGGGATGTTCCTGCCAGAGCGTTTGCAAAGGGTCTGAGAACCTGTTGACTCAGAGACCTTATTCTTACACCTTCAGAAAGGCTTACTCCATCACAGACCTATTTTTTTTTCTTCATTTACTGTTGCTTTCATAGCATATGAAAGATTGGGACTGACTGAAGAACTGGGCTAGATGCTCAAATGAACACCTTCGCTTATTAGACAAATAGAAACCACATTCCTACGAACCAGAAGAGCCACAGTGAACACTTAGAACTCTTCCACAGTGTTGATGGCAGCACTAGAACTCAACCACTCTAAAACATCAGCTTGGCAGAGGCCTAGCAGTCATATACTTGGGTATTTTAACACACACACACACACACACACGCACACGCACACGCACATGCCAAACAAAACAAATAAACCAAAAAGCCAAACTCAACTTCACAAGGATGCGTGTATGGAAATATTTAGTAATATATATATAATATATATAACATATATACATACAATTTTGTAAATATACAATATATTCATATATTACATACCACAAAGAAACTACATGTATTCCACACAATGGGATGACATTCCATAATAAAAGGAAGAAGATACTTGGGAATATAGATGGAAGTTAAAAGCCAGATGTAGAAGACCACACACTATATAATTCTGTCTACACAAACCTCTAGACAAGGTAAAGTTATAGTAATAGACAACACATCAGTTATGCCCAGGGTCCAGGGGTGGAGCTGTAAAGGGGGCCTGGAAGAGAACTCTGGGAGTGACGAAAAAGTCTGCATTTTGACTACGTGGGTTACATGTTAAGTTACACAATGCTACGTGGTTATCAGATCCAGTTATATACTTTAAATGAATGCATTTTATGACAGTGAATTCGAACTCTAAGTGTTAGGTTTTAAAGCTTCTTGGGCCACTGAGTAATTCATCAGGTAGAGAGGAACGTCCACTCAGGCCTGATGACTTGAGTGCCATCCCCAGACCCCACAAGGTGGCAGAAGAGAGTCAACTGAAGCACCATGGTACAGGTGCAGGCAAGCACATTACATTGGAGGGTGGGGGTGAGGTGCAGCTTCTCAAATATTTGCCCTGAAAACATTTAAGCAATGTAATAAATTTGTTATATGTGCAATAAACTAAATAGAGCTTTATAAAAGTTGCTTAGATCCTTGCCAAATCAAAACGTTAGAAAGCAAAGTTTATGTCTAAAACCCAGAATTCATTCCCATGTATATGTTTAAAGATTTCCCTATGCTAGGATCACACTAGAAACAGCTTTGCTCACTCATGAAAATGAGCACCAGCATGCCGTCAACTGTGCTTTATAGTTTTGTCTCCTGTCCAGTGTAGAACACAGTTCCCTAGTTATGCTGTATATAACCTGACAAGTTTAAAACTAATTTTTTTCAGGGTCATAAGCATATTTTCTTGATAGTATTTAGAAAGAATGGCATTGAATCAACAAAATTTTGAAGTAATTGCAAATAATCCAATTAGAAGTGACAGAAACAAACAAAAATCCCAAGAATAAAACTGAGAGAAGTGAGGGCTAGTGTGGTCTGGACATAAGTGCTTTAGAGGCTGATAGGTCTCAGTTACTAGATTACTAGTAACTGTTTGCCAAGAAGCAAAGCACACATGTCCATATTCAAAACTCCCATCAAACAGGAAACAGAATGACAATGTGTTTTTAAGCTATTTAGCAGTTCTGAGTTGGAACAAACCCTCCACTTCCATAATCTATCTCATCTCTTTTATCAGCTCAATAATACTGCCCCTCCCCAAACAGTTCCCTGTTGTTGACTGGCAATTTGATGGGATTTATTTAGAATCTCCATAGAAACATGCCATTGGACATGTCTGTGAGGGATTTTCTAGATTAAATTAACTGAGGGCGGAACCCACCCTACGTGTGGGTGGCACTGCCCCAGGGGTTGGGGACCCAGACTGGAGGTGAGCTCTGCAGCAGCATTTATGTCTTGTTTCATGACTGCAGATGCAATGTGACCAACTGCCTCAAGTTTCTGTTGCCATGACTACCTTCCTTCTTTAGGTTTTTGGGAGGTTATCTGTCACAGCAACACAACGGATAATAAATCCACTCTTTGATCCTTGTAACTTGCTTGTCAACTTGTGTAACTCCTCTCATCACCTCTTCTTGATACAGTTTTATGTCCCTTCCAGCTACACTCATTTTTCTGGTCACCTACAGCTAGCTACATTTCTTTTTTTAACTTTAAAGACTAGATTTATTTGGAGGAAAAACAAAAAACAGAAAAACAAAAACCCTCAACCCAAAGGATGGGATTTTACATCTCAAGACATCTCCCAAATAATGTCTACAGATTACAAATCATTTTCATAGAAGATATTTTTGTACAAATTTTATGCAGTGGATTTGATTGGCAGTAGCTAAAAGTGGGCTTACAGAGGTGCCCATCAGTTGAATGAGTTTTTAAAATCCACTGGTTGTAAACAGTGAAGGCAGCTCCCCTCTTTATGCCTATGTCTCTCCAGACAGCTGCATCCAGAAGAGCTGCTGTGTCCCACTCCTCCTCTGCTAAAACTAGCTACATTTCTTGAGCTGTATGCCAATGCTCTTTGACCTCCACTGTAGTGAGCCAATCACTGCTGACTAAGTTCGAGGCCTTGCCATGTGTGGTGGTAAGAATGAGAACAGCCCCCACAGGCTCAGGCATTTGAAAACCTGGTGGCACTGTTTGAGGAGGGTTAGGAAGTGTGGCTTTGAGAGATTACAGCTTTAACAGATTATAGTCCGGAACCCCACATGCGGTTCACTCTGTTTCATGCTCCTGGTAAAAGATGTGATTGCTCAGCTTCCTGCTGAGCACTGTGATTGTTCCTGCTGCCATGTTTGCCATGTTGTCATGCTTATCCACTATGATGGACTTGGATGATCTAGAACTGAAAGCCAAAGTTGCCTTGGCCATGGTATTTTATTATAGCAACAGGAAAGTAACATACCACTCCAGTAAGACTCTGCTCACCAGTGAGCATCTTCGAGCCACATCCATTGACCCCCTTTGGCCTTTTGTTCTTTTCTGCATGGTCACAGCTCTCTTCAGGCCAGTGTGGTATCTACTCTGTGGACTGCTGGGTTACATGATTTCTAAGTGTCATAAGCCTGGGCTTGGCTCCCACTCTTCTCCATCCCTCGGTGACCTCAATACTAAACATATGCTGCTGCCTCCAAATTCATAACTCCAGCTGGTCTTTCATTTTTAGACTCATACATTTGACCACTAATCTTACATCATCTTGATGTCTAATAAGTATCTCAAATCAATGTGACCTAAACTGAACTTTAACCCAGTCTTTCGGCTAAAATCTATGCTTTCCTCAGCCTTTGTCTCAGTTAAGACAAAAACTGTCTTTCCCCCAACTCAGGTCAGCAAACTTACAGTCATCCTTGTCATTCTCAGATGCCCAAAACCCAACTGAAAATCCTATTAGCTCTACTTCAAAATATAAAACCAAATCCAGCCTTCCGCCCCCCCCCCCCCTTTTTAACCTCACCAGTCTTCCTATCTTTCTCATTTGGATTATTACAAGTACCTTTATAAATAGTTTTGTTAGCTGCCTGCACACTTATAATAGCTACAGCAAACCCCTTCTGAATGTTAGCCACAGCACAACATTTACATTTCCCTTGACTCTTCCATCTAGTGACTACCTGACTCATTCAGACGGCCCCTGAGGCTTTGGAAGCCCTGTGCCATCTGTGAGCATTTACTATTTCCTCCCACTCCCTACTGGCCAACACCTTGCTCTACTCTGACACAATGAGCACCATGTTCTTTGTTTCACACACTAGGAGTAAGTATGCTAGGCACAATCCTGCCTGTTCTTTCTTCATCAGAGGCCCTGGCCCCACCCTACTGAAAATGGCAGGTTTCCTAATTCCTTGGCACATATCATCATTGATGTACTACAGAATTTACTTACTTATTGCACCCTTTTCTTCTGCTAAATGTAAGCATGACGATGACAGAAATTTTCCCAGTGATTTCAGTAAAGACGTTTATGGAATCAACACTGCAATGTGCAGATATGGGTGAACTGAACTGAGCCTCTCTAGGATATTTCTACCTGAGACACAGCCTAGAGCAGTGCTCCCGAACAGCCTAAAGTGGGGAGGGACACAAAAACCTCCAGCTGGACACTGTGATTAACAATCCCCCAAGCCAGAAGAGTGAAGGCAGGAGCAGATGTGTTTCCTGTCCCTATCTGCGCAGCCACTGCTCTGTAGGTGCTGGTGTTCTTCGTGGGCTGTCAGCTGACTTGTGGTGATAAAACGTCACATAATATAGTAGGAGTAAGGTCACAAGTGTGGTGTTAACAGCCAGTCATGGGAGCTAAAGTGTAAGTGTCAGATGCCCATAAGGTGCCCAGAAGGTCTGCAAGTTTAAAGAGCTAAGTAAGTTTGATAGGTTCCTCTGTCTTTCCTGTCCCTGGAAGACGACTTTCTAACCATGGTGTGTTTGACAATGCTAAGTACATAATGCTGTTTTAAAGATGGAATTATTCTCTGAAATTCTAGAATACAACCCTCTGTGCTTTGTGTCATCAGTTCTGATTTTTAAAAAATCATTAACTTTTCTGGAAAGCAGACTCTCTACACAGATATTATCATAGGACCATTTGTTTCCTAATTAATTCCCAAGAATGTCTTTAAATAGAATCACTAACTTCCGTACAGCATTTTTCATTCTCTAGTGTGCTATTTTTCCCCTTTCTATCTATATGACATATGGGACCCCCCACCAGGTAGAAAAATATTCTCACTGAGGATTTTAACCAGGGCACACACGTTTGAGGGCTACAATTGCTGCCTCACACATGACATTCTGGTTCTCTCATCTTTCTCCTGAGTTAGAGACCCTCCTCTCATCAGTTAATGTGGCCAGTCAACCACCTTCTCAGCTGACCTAGCCAAGATGGCTCTTTTCTTCTGGGCAGCTTCCAGCTCCTAAAACCTCACCAGGTCTAATTTGGCCTCTGATGCTGTCTTTCTCTGTGTAGTCCAGAGAGACACAGAGATAAGAGAGACAGACAGGGAGGAAGAAAGAGAGAAAGGGAGGGGGAGGGAAGGAAAGAGAGAGGAGGGGGAGGGAGGGAGAGAGATTATGGTTCCCAAGAACCTGTTAAGCAGGGGGTATGGCTGGAGATGGGGCCTCAGAAGGTACAGGGATACCAGGGCACCTCTCCTTGCCCTCTCCTTGCGTTCCCCCTCTCCCTCTGCTGATGGGATGAACAAAGGTTCTCTCCTCTGCCTCTCACACTCTCACTCTATCCCTGAGGCTTCCTAAAGCTGCAGCTTACAGTTGAGACTCACCATCTGGTTTGCTTACAATGGCCTTCCTTGGTACATTTTCTGGATGTTTTTTGTTGCCTTGAAGTAAATCAGGACACATGTTTGGTTTCATATTATTAGTTTACTTCAGTTTTTCCCTATTCATACACAGGCAGCAATGCAAACTTTTTCATTTACATATAAGGGGAAGAAGTTTGAACTAAAAGAACCAAGAACAGAAAGAAGACTGGACAAGAGGACAGAAGAAATAGGCTTAATTAAAGCTTAAGAGCAGATGGTGTGAGCAGACCAAAGCAGGAGGAAATACTGGGGGATGGTGATGAAGAGAGAAGCCAAAGGTTCCCAGAAATTAAATTTCACATCCACTTAACAGTCAATACTGACAGAGAAAGGCAGAAGTATGGGCAGGGGAAGGGAGCAATAGTGATTAAGTCAAGCAGCTTTAAAGGAAAAGCTAAGGCACTGCTTGGTGGCAGCATCTTAGGCAAACCCCACCAGGTTATGTTCATGACCACACAGACCTTAATTCAGGGTCCGTCGCTACGGCTACACGGCACGGGTGGCTAGAGCAAATGACGCACATTGAACATGTAGAATCAATTAGCTGGAATGAAAACTGACTCTCAGAGCCAAGCAACATAGGAATGTAATGACTTTAGGCTCCGACATGTTACCGAACAGGATCAGCATGTTGTACTCAGTGGCAGCCTGTGCTAGCCATGACGGTACTCTCAATTAGCAGTGTGATATTACACCTAGACTTGCAGAACTGCTAAGACAAGACCTTGAATATTCCAGCGTCCTGTGAATATAAAGATAACCCCTCCCACACTTTGATGCATAAGTGAATAAATCATATTAAATTAAATCAGCCTGTGCTTGAGGAACTACCTTAATCAGAAAGATTTAAGGAAAAGCCTCAGCTTAGATGAATACTCTAATTATTACAAGCTTATATTTGTCCACAGAAAAGGAATTTGTTTCAGTATTAGTCTGAGAGGAGGAGAAGCCAGAGGCACTAATTCAATAATGGAATGCCTAATTAAATGATAATGGATCCTAATTATAATGTATTGCTTTTCCCTACACATGATTGATTGAGCACATAGCACTTCACACAGTTCATTAAGAAAAGCTAAATAAAATGCAGTTACTGAAACTAAAGGAGGAAAGATAAAGATAACTGGCAAATTTAAGCTTTCTCTTAAAAAGAGAAAGTCAAGTGTAAGAGGAAGTTTACATTTTAGAGAGAAAAAGTCCTACTGGAGGAGATATGTTCAAAGAGTGCATATAGAAACTATGCTGTCTCCTTCCTAAACTGCTTGCTGCCCTCATATGCTTACAATTAATTTTGATAAAAAAGCATACACTCATCAATTGAGAGTACGGATGAGGAAATGCACTTATGCAATGCTCACTCAATCATGGCTATGAGAAGCTTAGGTGCCTTGTTAGCTGAAATTACCAAGACAGATTCACAGACAAGCAAGGCTCCTGTGCCTGTTGAAGGTTTATAATCCAGGTGCAGTATAAGATATAAGCATGGGAAGAGCTGTGTGACACCGGGAAATGAGTAAGAATACAAACCTTCAAGGGAAGTGGAGGGAGTGTGATAGGAAAGAAGTACTCCGAGTTCAGAAGAGGACTACTCGGGTGGAAATGTCCAAACTGTTCTGGAAAAATCATGCAAGAACAAGTTCCCGAGACTGAGCAGACATGAAGTCTTCAATGGTACAGAAAAATAAATATCAGATGTCTTATGGGAAAAAAAGAAACAGCAATGCAACAAAATAAAATTCAAAGCCAGTCTCACACGTATATAGAAACTTAATTTACAATAAAGATGACATCACAAAGCAAGGTGAAATAATGAGTTGTTTAGTGGGTAGTATTGAGAAAAACTAAAATAAGATGCATACCAAAGGAGACATGTAAAGGATTCAAGATGAATAAGAATTAATACAGTTACATTATTAACAGAAGAAAGTGAAGGCCAGGGAGCCCTGCGGAAAGGAAGTCTTCCATTAAAAACAAAATTTTAAGAACAGAAATAATAAGGCAAAAATTATTGCTATGATTATATTAAGTGAGCATGGTGGCACAGGCCCATAACCTCAGCACCAGGCAGGCACAGGCAGAAGGGTAGGAATTCAAGGCCTGCCTAAGCCAGTGAGACCCTGTCTAAACACACAAACAAACCTGTTTAGTAACTATATAGTAAGACCCTGTTTTTGATATCTAAAAATGATTTAAAACACACACACACACACACACACACACACACACACACACACACACACACCATACCACACCACACCACACCACACCACAAAGTCGTTAGTCCAAATGAGCAACTAGGTTAGATCAAATAAACAGGCTCTACAATCACCTCATTAGAAACACCAAAGATACAAACAGGCAGTTCAGTGGAAAGAAACCCAGAAAATAGACACAAAAACCCTTTTTAATCAGACAACAGGAAATTGAAGCCACAAGTTTCCACTTTAAATCTGTTCAAGTGGCAAGGAACACAAGGCAAGGTAACAACAAAGACTGGCAGGAGCATGCTGACTTACCTCAGCCATAGCAGTGAGAAGCTGTAGGAGAACAGCCAAACTAAGGAAGTACTGAGCACGCCACACAAAGCCAGCCAGTACCCACCCAAAGGTGCTGCTCTTGTGCAGCATCCATAGAAGTTCTCAGCACATACAAAGCACTGATAAGGGTATTCATTTGCTGATGGATGTGAGGGATACAGGTTACCTGGTTATCTGTCTTTAGTAGCTTCAGTAAATGAGACACGTGGAAGGGACACACCAGAGAAAAGGCATTTACCAGAAGCCAAGGACATGAACATATGTATTTTAAAAGACAAAATGCCATACCAAAAGCAAGAAAAAGAATGAGGTTGCAATCCTATTTGTGTTAGTTAAAAAAAAAAAAAAAATACAGAACCATATGGCCAAACATGAAGTTTACAGGAACACAAACAAAAAAACAAAAACAAAAACAAACAACAAACAACAAACAAAACTCATTTACTAGAAAGATTTGCTCATTAAAACAAAACAAAACAAAAAGCAGTATAGGAAAGGGTGCATCAGAAAAAACTGTAGAAGTGGCAACACCCGTGACCAGTAATCGCGAAGCCCCAGAAACTGCCAACTATGAAGAAAGAACTCTGTCCCTTGACACTGGGGTACTAACTTATGACTTGTAGCTGGAAATGACAGACAACTTGGACCCAAATCGGATCTGTTACAGGTCCCCTCCAATCTTTACCTTTTTCATTCACCCAAACAGCATACTTAAAAACAAAAACAAAAAACCACCTAATTACAGAGGCAGCATTTAAAGGTCACCTTCCCTACCTCAGCCATGAAACATTACATTTAATTTTTGTTTTGTTTCATTTTTTGAGACAAGGTCTTGCCATGCTGCCCAAGGTGGCCTCTAACACCCGAGCTAGGTAACTCCCTGGCTGAACAACTACAGTGTCGGAGCACACACGGGATGAAGGAAAGAATGGGAAGGCTTGCTGTTGCTAGTAAAACCCATTCTAAGCTGGAATAGTACAAATCCAATCGGATTACTTAGAACTCTATGGTTTTACGTGAACCATTTAATTTTGGGTTGCAGGTCACATAATACCTGTCAAATATTTTAAAGCACAGGAATGCCTACACCCCTTTCCCTTTAATCCTAACTTATGAATAATATTTTATGCTGGGGTCACCTAAACTTTGAGGTGTATTTGGTGTCTCCCTTCTGTAACTCGTTGCCTCTCTTATAGAACTCACCGTTGTTTCTGGTGGAGATAGTGTTACTCTAAATAGTATTTCTCAGACTAGAATCATGACCCTTTGAGGGCAGGCTGCCTAGCCTTCTCACTCACGACTTCTGGGAACATACTCTTCGCACTAGTACCTGTAGAGGAAGGATTTTTTTTGGTACATGGAGGACTAAGATCAAAGAAGGAAGACAGTGAAAGCCACATGCCTGATGTTTTCTCACATTATTTTACTTGACATTCGCAGGATTCCCATGAAGTGGGGTCTTGAAGCTTGACACAAGTTGGCTAATCTGTTACACCAGTGAGGTGCTGATTCCAACCTAGGCCTGTGTGACGTAAAGGCCCTGGGAGGTCAAGCATTTAACATCAGGAGGCAGTTCAGAACTTCTGCCTTTAAAGTTCATCTGGAAGAGAAGGGATCAAGTGATTTTCAAGGAGGTCTGGAGTTGGCTTAATGGAAGGACTAGATTATAAAACCAGATTCTACCTTCCAGTTTTGTTGCCTCTTTTTATGATATAAAAGGACTAAAGTAAAAGTTCCTGGGCTATATTTTGATATTCCTAATGAACACAATTTCATTTGGCTGTTATATTATTAATACGTTTGGTAGCAAAGGCCTTTAGACAGAGTGAAGTATCTTAATTTTATTACACCAAAAATCTAACTGAAATTCTTGAAACACAAGCTTCAGTTAAGCAAAGTTTGAAGAAGAAAGGTCACTCTTCCACATTGGGGACACCACTCAGCTGGTGTCCCTCATCCACCAAGTACCGAGGTTACAGGCACGGTATATGTGGTATGTGGCTATAGCACATGGGCGTTGCAGATCTGAACTTGGGTCTTGGTGCTTGTTCAACAAGCACTTTACCCCCTGAGCCATTTCTCCAGACACCACCCTCAATCTGCTATTTAAATGAGTACATCTGTTTTTTATTAAATGTTCTTACATCCAGCCTCACAGTAAACAAACAAACAAACAAAAACTAAAGGCTTATGAAGGAGTACAACAGACACAAAAACTTGTGGCCTGCTGTCTCTCTATACTTGAGTTTTTACAGTGCTCTACTGATCACCTCATGAAAACCCATCAGTTATTCTTGGGCAGAGTCACCTTTCTCACTTCAGAAACAGAAGTGCTGCTGTGCAGTGCTGTAACAGCTGGCTCAGCCAGGTCCCAGGGTAAATCCAAGTCTCTTTGGCATGGCACTTTTCACATCTCTTTTTAGTTATAGCTTCCAATATTCTTCCGTGTGTGTGTGTGCGTGTGTGTGTGTGTGTGTGTGTGTGTGTCAGAGACAGAGACAGAGAGAGAGAGAGAGACACAGAGAGAACAGAGAGAGGCAGAGACACAGACACTCAGAGAGAAACAAAAACAAAGGGACAATGAAAGGGAAGGACACTGCAGCCCGGGGGACACCAGTTGATCACTGTGCAAGGGATCATCACCTCTAGGAAGGTGGACTCACCTTAAACAAGCTGAAGCGAAGATGGAATAATCAGCCATTTCGTGAGATTTTTGTGCTTTTCCTTCTCAGGATCTCCACCCAATGCAGTAGCTTGCTGGGCTACAGCCATGTACCTTTGTAAGTCTACACACTTTTCTGAAATTTTTGGAAAAACATAACTTCCTTTTCTCGTTTCTCTTTTCTAAGCATGCTTTCCTAAAATGTCTCCCCAACATTTTGGCCTTCCTTACTCTTTCCTTACCATTTCCCTCCTAGCCATATGGCTCCAGTTGGCCATGTGTCTGACCTCCATGCCATCTTACTGCCGTGCTACTTTTTTCCCTCTTTTCTTTCATTCTCTGGGCAGTCATTGGGATTACATCTTTCTTTAAACATACACCACATGCACGCACGTGCGTGCATACACACACACTTGCTTGCTCAAATAAAATTGTCCTTGAGTCCATTCTTAAATTCTTTTATTAATGAGACTAAGAGCCCCAGGAGGGGGAGACCTTAATGCCCCTGTGTCAAGAGTAGCTAGAAAATTAAGATAGTCCTTTTCTTCCTGTATCTAACTATGAACTTCTAATCCTTAGTAACATAACTGAGAAAAAAGTCTCAATATCCATTCAACAGGATTTCTGAGTGAGATACTATTGGCTAAACTTGTATTTTAAAAAGTAACTAGGGTAGATAGATCTATTTATAGACAATAAGTAATCCTAAGGCTGTAATTTAGAAACCTGTCCTCTTAGGAACAGAATAATTTCAGGGCCCTCTGGGATTATGTTAATTGTGGTCAGTTCAAGGGACAATTTCAAAAGAAAAAAATAATTTTTTCTTTTGGTTCTTTGAGACTGTGTAGCTCTGGATGTCCTAGAACTCACCAGTAGACCAGGCTTCGAACTTAAGAGATTCACCTGTCTCCACCTCCCAAGTGCTGTAACAGATAACATCAGTCTCTGTGTGATGCTGTGGTAGCTGAAATCTACCCAAGTGAAGGCTAATTCTAATTTCACTGCATTAGTATTAATGGGAACAGACTCCTATGGATACATGAGGGAGGAACAATTCATCAAAACAAGATTTGGCGCTCTGTATTGAACTTCTGTGTACCACTTCCTGAGGCATTCCTAATGTGAGAGTATTAAAATGGTGGTACTTCTTAAGAGAAACAGGAAAGCAGGAAGAAAGGAAGGAAGTTCATATTAGACATATTATATTTGAGTGGTGAAGCAATGTCTAAAAATATATTTATTGGAGACACAGGAAGATTAGACTGGAGGAGACAGGCTGGCCAGAAGCATGGTCTGAAAACCATTAGCAAGAAGACCGTGAGTCACCTATGGAGGTATATTGCCCAAAGAGTCACTAAGGAGACCAGCTGGGGGCAGTGGCCACAGCTCTGAGGAATGCTTTTCACACAGAAGCCAGGGAGGCTAGCTGGAGAATACAATCTTGAGGAACAATCAGTGATGGAAACCAATGGAAAGCATGTGAAAGTGCACGGAGCTTAGGCCAGAGCCTTGCTGGAAGGCTTCTGTTAGTACTTGCCAGGGTGTGACTGTTCTAATTACTCTGGGGTGGGCTAAGGCAGCCTTAGCATCTATGACGGCAGCAAAAGTCCCTTGGTTAGTGTTTTCAATTAACTTTCCTGTGGGCAATCAGTCAGAACTCACGATTTTGGGATGGTAAAAATGTAAAGTTGATACTGGTTACTTTTCAAAACCAAAGGAAGGTAAGTCAGAGCCCTTACTGGGCCATGGGGACCTTGCTCCTCCATTTCTCTACAGGCACTGGATTCACTCGGGCTTTCAGCTCACTGTCACTGGCACCCAATCTTTCTTTACAAGAGCAGCTTTAGGGCTGCAGGGGGAAAGGAGACATACTTTATTTTCAGAATGGGTAATTGTGTCACTGATGAGAAAAATAGCTTTCTAAATTCTTTTAAATTAATTCTGCAAGTCTGGAGTTGGCTTATGTGTCTATTTTATATATCCGAACACATTTTAAGTACTAAAGCAATTTCTAAGAATAGCAGTAAGAGGGAAAAAACCCAGAGAAATGAACCAAAAACACAACATGCAAATTAGTCTTCCTTAGACTACATCTGCATCTAGAGTCCTGCAGTGGTATATTTTACAAAGGGAATTAAAGCCATGAAATTAACATTTTAATGAAGCAGACAGACTTTTGACGTCAAGACTGCTTGCTGACTGCTGCTTCCAGGTGGCCTAATGAGATGAAAATGGAGTTTATACCTTCAGCTAGTCTAAACTAAGGCAATTCAGAGATTATGATTGAATTTCAATTAGAAAATACTGCTGTGTGCAAACATGGTTAGGCTAGTAAGAAGTCTTCGTAAACCTTGGTACTATAAATTTTTAATTTCACACACACACACACACACACACACACACAGAGAGAGAGAGAGAGAGAGAAAGAGAGAGAGAGAGAGAGAGAGAGAGAGAGAGAGAGAGAGAGAGAGAGAGAGAGAGAGAGAGACTTCAACCCCCCCCAGGAAGTCACTGCACTCTGAAAACTGCATGCTTTCTCTGAGTAACTCCTCTAAATTGTGGTAGAGGTCCATGCACGGTAAGAACTGAAACAGCAAGGCACTTGAAGTTCCCTGGGGCAGGCAACCTTTCACCTGCACAGATACTGCAAGGACACAGGGAGCAGCTTCTCCACTGCAGCCAGTGATCAGAAGAGACGTTCTTATCACTGAGGAAACTGCAGACTGCAGTCTGCTGCCATCCCAGTCCTTACTCTTTAGTTTGTCCTAAAGAGAATGTGATATTCTTCAAGTGGCTGAGGCTGGGTCAGTAAGGTACAATTCCTGGGTCAACTCTACCTGTGTCTGAGGAACATGTGCATTCAGACTGCTTTTTTTTTTACTTTTTCTTTTAAATGATGAGATTCTGAGACTACTCGGAGACATGAAGGTTCTATGAAAATCAAGTGTCAAGTCCAACAGAGTTTCATAAAGACCCACCCATTTGTTTTCCTCAGCACAACTACATGGCTGGAAAACCAAGTACAGGCCTGCACAGCCTTAAATATTTACTGACTGGCCCTTTATGGGAAAGGCTTGCCAACATGACTGGAATGCAGCTGTCTCTCTTCTAGCCTTTTTCTATAAAGTCACAGCTCTTAACAGAGCACTTCAAGATTTACAGGTTACTCAGGTTCCAGTCTGCCCTGTCCCTTCCAAGCTGCCGAAGCATAGGAGAGAGGAGGCTGAAAGGTCACATTATGGTCACCTGGACATGACAATCATTTCCCAGCTATCCAGAAGGCACCCTAGCACATGTGCTTCTGCTATCCCAGGGAGGAGAAAAGACCCGCATTCCTTCATGGTCCCAATAGAGCTTACATCCCAATTCTTTGTAAGGTCACTATTTATCACTCACATATAGCTAGGTAAAAATTCACAGTGGAAATGAACAGCAATTAAATTTCTTTTCTGTCCCACTAATTATTTTCCAGAAGTTACAATTACCTCACTTTTTTCTCTGCCAATTTTCTAGAGATTTGTACCTTTAGTAGGTACAGGTACAAATCTCTTCCCATTTATTCAGATATCAGCTGGCTTATCAGTTTTATCTTCGTGGTGAAATTCTCCTTGGAGCCTTCCACCCTCTATGAATCAGGGCCAGACCTGGGCATCTGTGACCTGGGCATCTGTTCCCTTGGCTCTTTTTCCTGTCTCCACCCCAAGCACTGCTCCCTGCTCTCTAATAGGCCTCTTTGTTGTTCCCTTCTTCCCTGTTAGGCTACATAACAGCATCTCACTAAGACAGGTTAAAGATGTAATCTAGGATGTCTTGATGCTTTAAATGCTGCCTCTCCCAACTTGCTTGAGAAGCTGGCTCTGTTCGCTATGTCCAGAGTTCTTAGCTGAACCTACTTTTCTTAGAAATTGAAGAACTTTCACTTTCTCTGCCAGTATTGAGCAATTTGATGCCTCCCTAATGTTTGCTTTTCTCAAGGCACATACTTCTCCTTTGTAGAAGCTCTGAGCTTTGCTTTTAGAGCTCTAAGTAGACAAGCTGCACTTTTCCATAGACTTCATTCTATCCTGTCTCTACCTACAAATGTTTACTCTAATTCTTGAACACTTTCTTTGATTCTTTACTACCTGTGGCAGCAAAGACTGCAGCACTCAGGGGCCATTTTAAGTATTTCTCCAGTCCAGGACTGTTTCCTATATAAGTTTCCTCAATATTTTGGGTCTTATATTTTTGTTTTGTTTTTTCAAGACAGGGTTTTTCTGTGTAGCTTGGCTGCTCTAGACTCACTTGAAAACCAGGCTAGCCTCAAACTCAGAGATCAGCCTTCCTCTGCCTCCACAAGTGCTTGGATTACAGGCCTGAGCCACCACCATGCCCGGCTTTAGGGTCATATGTTAATGTTAATTTCCTTATGCGTTGTTTTTCACCAGATGCTAGATCTTGATTCTCCTTTACAGATGAAATGGTGACCACCTGCTATACAGAGGCGGAAACATGAAGCGAGTGCAATTCTTTAACTGCAAAGCCCATGATGCTTCACTGGTCTTGAGACATAGCTCTATAATTCGTACTCAGGCAGACAATCTCGTTCTCTAAACTTACAATTAGTCAGCTTGAAAACCAAGGTTGAGAGACCAGTATTGATTGTGTGGGGAGAAGTGTGACTAGGAAACAGTACTTAAGGACCAAAGTGCTGTTTCCAAAAAGTGGCTCAGGTAAGGAGCCCTGATGCTTAGCTTTTTCCAGTCACCCCTTTCTTTTATAGTTGAACGTCAAAGCTGATGCCAATGACACACAGGGAAAGAGACACTGAGGAGAATCAAGCTTCATCAGTCTATGAAACACTTAATGGAATGAGGCACAGAGGTGATGACCGTGGGAAAGGGTCAGCAAGCAGAACAGCTCCAGTGTCCAGCAGGGACAAGAGTAAGGTGGCCAGAGCTTCAACTCCTTTTGCAGGATATTTGATCCTATTATGAATCCCAAGATTGTAAACTGCTTGGTGTGGTTGAGCCAAGAACTTTCTGTTTGTTGTAAACAAGGTATTATGGTGTGGTTCGGCCAGCCCAAGCACCCACCTTTAATCAAAGAGCTTTCTGTACACAGGATTTAATAAAGTTAACCCTAGGTCAAGGGGAAGAGCAAGAAACCAGCTGACAGGGATTAAAGAGTAGGAGAGACTTTGAGTTAAAGGGTATTTAAGACAGCATGGACAAGAAGAAGGGGGGCTTTTAGGCTTTTGAGCTTTGAGCTAGCAAGCCTTTGCCCTTGGGTTTTTCGGTCTTTTCTTCCTCTGCCTAAGTTGAGCTGGTGAGCTTTTTGGGCTTTTTCCTCTGAGAAGTGAGCTGAGTAGGAAGGTCAGTGGGGTGCTTTCTCTGCCTCTCTGAGCTAGCAGGTTTTCACCCCAGCACCTGGCTCCTGAGTTTTCTTTGGTAAAATCAAGCAATTGGGATTTTCATTTATTATAACAACGAACTTCAAGCTGCTTTACTCAAAGATAGAGTCACAAATGAACTCAAAGCCTATCTTTTAAGATCCAAGTCTTTGCACCCAGTGGCCTGACACATTAATGAATGAACTTAACTCACCTGAGGAGTCTGCAACTCTGAGCTGCTGGTGAGGTCTAGTGACACACACCAGCCAAAAGTCCTTTAACAGCTCACCTACCAACATGGGCTTCGTTTTCTTTTTTTTAATTACTTATTTTTATGTATATGAGCATTCTATCTGCATGTACACCTGCACACTAAAAGAGGGTATCAGATCACTTTATAGATGGTTGTGAGCCACCATTGTGGTTGCTGGGAATTGAACTCAGGACCTCTGGAAGAGCAGACGGTGCTGTTGAGCCACCTCTCCAGCCCCCAACATGGGCTTCTTACAGCCACTTTCTTGCCCATTGCTTGTCAGTTAAAAAAAAAAAAAAAAAAAAAAAAAATTGTACAGGTTCCACTGGTTAACCTGAGGAAACCAACGTAAATTCTTTTGAAGTAAAAGTTATGTAGGACAGAGGGAAAAGCCAGGTGATATGTTTTTGTTGTTGTTTTAACTAGTAAGGGAAGTTTCTTTCATCTGTTTAAATTGTGTCTATGTGTATGTATTTGTATAGAGGTATGGCACATGTGTGAGGTGGCCCTAGAGGCCAGAAGAGGGCACTGGATCTGCTGGTGCTAGATTTTTGGGTTTCTGTGAGCCATCCCTGCTTAGAAGCTAACTAGGTCCTCTGTATGAGAAAGAGGAAGTTCCTTAAAGGACCCATTCCACCCATTATTAGCGACATAAATCCTAACAGACCATGATGGAGCCAGCTCCTAATCTGAGCTAGTCTCAACTATGCACTATTCTTTTTGTTAAGTTTTGAAGCACATATAGTTTAACAAACATTTCGTATTATATGCCAGCTGCATGACTATAAAACTCTTGAATTCAACATTATATCACTTTGCTGGTACTGTTTTAAAAACACAAAGAAAAATTACCAAATAATTTGAATGCTTTTGTTAATATGCACTATTTCCTAGATCTATTAACCTTGAGGAGCGCTTGCACTGCTACGATAAGAGATTTATGCTCAACTGGTCATGTTCTTTAAGTATGAAGTCTATTAGTACAGTTAACACACACACACACACACACAGAGAGAGAGAGAGAGAGAGAGAGAGAGAGAGAGAGGCGAGAGGAGGAGAGAGAGGAGAGAGAGAGAGGAGGAGAGAGAGAGAGAGGAGAGAGGAGACGAGAGGAGAGCGAGGAGAGAGAGAGAGAGAGAGAGAGAGAGAGAGAGAGAGAGAGAGCGCCAGACAGACAGACAGACAGACAGAGGTGGGCCCCAATCTATAGTCTTGATCTTAATGGTTATTGACCAAAGGAAATAATAAACTCAAGAAGTTAGTGTTTTGCTTGGTTGTCTCACCACCTCAATACTATGTTCACCCAAAGCAATCTGGTGCTAAAAAGCTGCCCAGAAATATTACAACACCTCTAGGCATACAGCAAAAACAGTTGGAAAATGACAGTATGCAACGTTCAGATTTAGTATCCCAAAACGCAGGCTTTCTTTGGGGAAAGAATAGAAAGCTATTATTTGAAGCCTTAACATCATCTGAAGAGAAATATTCCTAACATACATTAATGTATCTATTACGCTCAGTAGAACTTCAAAGTAGCTGGGTACTGAAGGATGCTGGTAAGGAATAGGAGAAAGGTGCATATGGCATTGGAAACCAGGGGTAATGTTCTGCCTAGGAAGAAGCCTAGCTGGTTCAGAAGGCACTCAGAGCCCAAGCTGAGCACAAGGGAAATAAGACCCAAGTTTAGTACTTAGCACGTAGCTGCACAAATGCATACAAGTCAGCACTGCAGGGTGGGTGGGAGAAGGGCTCAGGGGGCTCTGCTCCTAACTCAGGAGCTACTGGCAACTGATGGCTGGATCCTTCTTAGGCCTTGTGGCAGCTGCCAGGCTGCCTGTGCACAGGAAGCACTACAAGGACTTGGTGGGCTATAAAAAGAAGGAAGAGAAGATAAAGGTGGGAGGGAGGAGCCCATGTTTATATTTGGACAGTTTCAGACATACACAATGCATCTTAGTCATATTCATCTCATCATCTCAACTCTCACCCACAACAGAACAACAAATCTTATTCCTAAAGATACCAGCTTGGTTTTGTGTTTCATCTCCTATAAATTAGATTTTCAAGTATTGGGAATTTTAAAAAATAACTATGAGATAAATTTACCCAATGCTTTATAATTAAGCATTGGGTATATTTATCTGTAAATATTGAGTTTTGAAGGGCACTATGAACCTATGCTCCCTAAACCAGAATATACTAATATGTTACATCTGATTTTAAATTTTGAAAATCCTTTTACCTCTAACACTCCCCACCAGGAGTAAGGAGTTAAAGGCTCGTTAAACTGGCTAATTGAGAAGAAGAGGAACTATGTTCTATTTCACACCAATGGAGAACAGCTCGCTAAAGGAAAGTGCTAGTATAAGACTGGGCCGTAACAAGGAACTTCTTCTATTAATGAACAGATGGTAACTGAATGTATCTAAACAAATCATTCTAAAATATATGAAGTGAAGTAAACAATTTTTCCTAAATTTTCCTAAATCTGTTACTCTGCTGGGTACCTCAATGGTGTAATTCATTTTGAAATGAGAAAGTCACATTAACACGCCTTTATAATACATTTATATAACTAAGGTAGGAAAAAGAAGATTCTCTCTTAGTAAGTTATTTTTTCAGGATTCTGCCTTGCTCTAGCTGCTCTGTCACTGTCTTTAAGGCATATGCTGGGATACAGGGACTGGAGAGAAAATTAAAGAGACAGCATCCACTGGTCCACCTCATAGAGTGCTTAGGGCATGGTAATCCCAGCTCAAGATCTGGAAGCACAGGATAAACAGGGACCTTCATATTGGTAGGAGAGATCCCTTGTAGCCTAGGGATCTTGTCATTTTCTTGGCTCACGCTCCAAAGCAGTGGAGATTACAGACTGGTTCTACCAGTCCTGACTGAAAGAAAGTGCTTAAGAAAGCATGAGCCAAACTCACTTTACAAGGAGTATAGATATTCATAGACTCCTTGAGGCATTTAAGACAAAGAAAGACAAGATACCATGGTGCATTTTTAATTGTTCATATCTGCCTGTCAAGAGCCTGAAAGCTCTATGCTAGGCAGTAAGACAAGTCTGTTATATTATTATTATTATTATTATTATTATTATTATTATTATTATTATTATTATTATTATTATTTCTCTAGACAGGGTTCCTCTGTGTAACAACTCTGGCTGTTTTGGAACTTACTCTGTAGACCAGGATGGCCTCGAACTCACAGAAATCCACCTGCCTCTGCCTCCCATGTGCTGGGATTAAAAGTGTGCACCGCCACTACCTGGTTCATAATTATTCTTTTAATCTGGGTACTTTCATCTGTGTGTGCACATGATGCTAGGACTTAAACTCAGGACCCTGAACAACAACAAATATCTCCTCTACCAGCTCCTCTGCCACTCTAGATGTACCATGCAAATTCAAACAGTTGTCTGTAACATCTGTACAGAGTGGTAAGCAAAGAATTAAAGAAACATGCTGTCTTATTTAGTGTGGTAAAACTAGTTCCAAAAGCCTTCTCATTTATTTGCATTAAGCGTTCAATATGAGGATTCAGTGCTTAGCTGGGCAGTGGTGGCGCACACCTTTACTCCTAGCATTCTGAAGGCAGAGGCAGGCGGATCTTTGAGTTCAAGGTCAGCCTGGTCTACAGAGTGAGTTCTGAAGAGCTCAGCAGCTGCAAACTGTTTTGATACATGAAACAACAATGTTGAGCTGAGCTCTTCACACATATGTCACAATCCTGGCAATCCTGAGGCAAACATCTTCACTTTACAGACCCAATAGGGGCCTTTTAGTAAGCTGATCACCAGTTTTCCAATGTATTTACTTCTCCAAGTTGAAATATGAAAACTGGTCCTTAACATTGTGTTAAAACTACATTTAATTTATTTTAATTTTGTTTGTAAGAGAAAGTGCCAGAGCACAAATGTAGAAGTCAGAAAACAACTTGTAGAGTTTGGTTCAGTTCTTTCCACTGTATGAATTCCAGTCCTTGAACTTGGGTCCTCACAATTAGTGGCAAGTGCCTTTACCTGCTGAGCCAGCTCACTGGCCCACTCAACTGTTTTTACCAAGCCCTAAACCTTCGAAAGTAGCACTCATGTGTCTGCTGATTGACTAATGCAGAACAAATTAAATGTCAGTTATTCAGTCTGCTTGTAAGATGGAGGGATGCACAGCAGGGACAGTTTCAGGACATTAAACACTATTACAGCTTTGATGTCATGAATCCAAGTAGATTTCACAAGTAGCATCTCAATAAGCAATAGAAAACATATCAGCCTTGACTGGTGGTTGTGTGCTGGTTTATTAGCACTTTTAAAAATCTGCTGTGTGGTATCACTAATTGTCCAAGGGCTCCGTATACATGACCAACCCCCTTGGTTTTCTGTGTGTTGAATATATTTCCATGTTGTGAAACTTCTGTGATCTCTGTACAGTGAGACACCTATGATGTACCAAGTTTCAACCCCAAAGTCAATGTACTTGTTACAGTACCCCTGAAATCCAATAAAATTAACCAAGAATTTACTTTGGCAGTAATCTGGACAGTGTGGAATATTTTCTCCAACAGGGTCAAAGCCAGTGCAGGACTAGACAAGGAAGGCTGCTGGAAGGCTCAGGACAATGTGGCCAAGGTGCTGAGGATACTGGCAAGGGTACAGTTGAAAGGATGGAATACAGAATACAAATGGGATGGGAAACAAGAGTGAAGGAAATTATATATGTAAGATTCAAGTGGGTAATCAGAGGTGGGTTGAAAATGATCATTACATGGCAACTAGGTGGTCTGAATGAGAATGGCTCTCATAGGCTCATATATCTGAGTATCTGGCTCTCAGCTGGTGGACTGCTTTGGAAAGATTAGGAGGTGTGGTCTTGTTGGAATAGGTATGTCACACCCACACTTGGTCTAGTCCAATCTCTCTCCTCTGTTCGTGCTCTCTCTCTCTCATTTATATTCTCATATTCTCATATTCTCTCTCTCTCTCTCTCTCTCTCTCTCTCTCTCTCTCTCTCTCTCTCTCTCTCTCTCTCTCTCTCTCTCTCTGCCCCCTTCCTCCCTCTCTTACCTGAGTCATGATGACTCTTCACAGCAATAGAACAGTAACTTTAATTAACTAATTAGTACCAAATCTGGCTTTTGATAAATTATGACATCAGCATCCTCTTAGAGAAGCCAAAGTAAATGCTGCACATGGCTGGGCATAGTGATACACGCCTTTAATCCCAGCACTTGGGAGGCAGAGGCAGAGGCAGAGGCAGGCGAATCACTGTCAATTTGAGGCCAGTCTGATCTACAAAGTGAGTCCAGGACAGCCAAGGCTACACAGAGAAACCCTGTCTCGAAAAACTTGAAAAAAAAGCTGCATATGAACAAAAGTAGACACAATAGTGCATAAAGAAGATGAACCATGGACTACCATCATGGCAAGAGTGCTGCTGACAGCTAAGAGAACAATGAGATAAATGCTGACTACCTTGAGTCATTAAGTTAGGATAATCACCTATAACATAATTCACTCTGTTGGGCAAGGAAAGTTCTCTTTGTATAAAACAATATTTTCCAAGTTAATACTTAAGGGTTATTAACCTAGTAGAGGAGTCTGCCAAATTTCCTGTTAAGGGCCCTGTGTTCTTTCATGCAACTTGGTTGTAGTAGGTTGGACACATTGTTTTTACTGAACAAGCACTGCTGCTGTATGTGTGCAGCTGATGCTTGGGGTGAGCGTGCAGGTAAAAAGAGAAGGAAAAGTACTGTACTGACAGGGAGTAACAGAGATGAAGACAGACCTGTGATTCTTGTCCCAAAGGTCTTAAGATAAAATAGTAACTTATAAGAGTGGCTCAGCACAGGGCGCCACCAATCACACACTATGTCCGATAGGTGGAACAGCAGTGACTGAATAGCAACCTAAAGACCAAGCAGAGAGCTACAAAACATCAGTGCTGTTGTTTCCCTGGTGAAAGGAGTCCACACTGTGTGGAGCATGAGTGGGTGTGGCCTTGGGTCACCTGGTGAATACACAGAAAAGTTCCTGGGTCCCTGTAGGTTTGTGCTCTGTGTCTCATATTGAACTATGGACTATAAAACACCAATGTCTGGGTCTTCTAGCACAGAGGAGACCCCATGCACTGGAACACTAGTGGTTTTGACCTGAGATCACTTGGCCAATCCACAGAATGTTCCTTGGTCTGGCAGCATGGGTTCTAAGGGTGCAGGGCCTGTGGTCTGGGTATCAGATTGAACTACGGGCTACAAAACACCAGTGTCTGGGTCTTCTAGCCCAGAGAGACTCCAAAGACCAGAAAACAAGTGAATCTGAACTCAGGACCCCCAGCCGGTCCAAAGAAAGTTCCCAAGTCTGAACTCAGACCACCTGCGTGATCCAATTAAAGAGTTCCCTGATCCCCGCAGGAGAGGGGTCTCAACCTACAGCCACTCGCCTACAAGCTGCTATCAACAGCCAGTGAAGGACATGAGAAACTATCACCTAATGCCAAACACAGCCAGATGGCTAAAGGCCAGCATAAAAACAACAAAAGCCAAAGTAATATGGCATCTCCAGAAGCCAGTTATCCAAAAGCAATCAGCCCTGGAAATGTTAACACAACTTAAACACAAGAAATGACTTCAGATCTTTCCTTATGAAGATGGTAAGCGAAGAAATGAAGAAAATTACAGGCAAACAAATTGAGACCATGACAGTGGCATAAAGTAAAGAAATGAATGAATAAATTTCTTCACTGGGAGAAATTCAGGAAAATGCAAACAATCAGGTGAAAGAAACCAATAAAATGGTCCAAGATTTGAAGAGGAAAATGGAAACAATAATAAAAGCACAAACTGAGGAAAGCCTGGAAAGAGAGAACTTAGAGAAGAAAACAAGAACTGCAGAGGTAAGCAACATCAACAAAATACAAGAGATAGAGAAAATAATATCAGGTGTAAACAATACAATGGAAGACTTTGATGCAACCATCAAAAAAAAGTGTTAAATTTTAAAAACTCCTGACACAAAACATCCAAGAAATCAAGGACACCATGAAAAGATGAAATCTAAAATTAATAGGAATTGAGGAAAGAGAAGATGCCTGGCTCCAAGGCCCAGAAAATATTTCAACAAAATTATAGAAGAAAATCTCCCCAATTTAAAAGAAAGAGATGCCTATAAACATACAAGAGGCCTACAGAACACCAAATAGAGTAGACAAGGAAAGAAAATCCTCCTGCCACATAAGAATTAAAACACTAAATGTACAGAAAAAAGAAAAAATATATTAAAAAGTGGTAAGGTGAAAAGGCCAAATAATGTACAATGGTAAACCTATCAGAATCACACCTGACTTTTCAGCAGAGACCATATAAGCCAGAAGGGCCTGGGCATATGTTTTGCAAACCCTAAGAGACCACAGATGCCAATCCAGACTACTATACTGAGCAAAACTTTCAACAACCATAGTTGGAGAAAACAAGACATTCCATGACAAAAACAAATTTAAACATAACTTACCCACAAATCCAGCCCTACAGAAGATACTAGAAGGAAAATTCCAAGCCAAAGAGGCTAACTACACCCAGGAAAACACAGGAAATAAGATAACTTCACCTTAGCAAAACAAAAATTAGGCAAGCACACATACACACTATCACAACCAACATCAAAATAAAAGGACCTAACAGTCATTAGTCATTAATCTTGCTCAAAATCAACGGTCTCAACTCTCCAATAAAGAGACACAGACTATCAGAATGGATGCATAGACATGACCCAACAGTCTGCTGCTTGCAAGAAAACACCTCAGCCACAAAGACAGAAACTTTCTGAGAGTGAAGAGCTGGAAGAAGGTCTTCCAAGCAAATGGACAGAAGAAACAAGCTGGAATAGACATCCTAATATCTAATAAAATAGACTTTTAATCAAAATTAATCAAAAGAGATGCAAAAAAAGACACTTTATATTCAAAGGACAACTCAACCAAAATGACATCACAATTCAGAACATCTATGCTCCCAATACAAGGGCACCCACATTTGTAAAGGAAATATTAATAAAGCTTAAGCCACATATCAATCCCCACACATTAATAGTGGGGAACTTCAGTACTCCCTTCTCACTAGAGGATAGGTCAATAAAAGAGAAGCTAAACTGAGAAATAATGACACTAACAGATGTCATGAGTCAAATGGACTTAACAGATATGTACTGAACTTTCCATCCAAACACAAAAGGTCATACCTTGCTCTCAGCACCTTCTCCAAAACTGACCATATAGTAAGTCACAAAGCAAGCCTCAACAAGTACAAGAAGATTGAAAATATACCCTGTATCCTATCAGAAAACCATGGACTAAAGCTGGACCTCAACAACAACAGAAATAACAAAAAGCCTACACACAAATGGAAAGTGAACAACTCTCTACTCAATGACAACTGAGTCAGGAAAGAAAAAAAGAAATTAGGGACTATCTACAATTCAATGAAAATGAAGGAACAATATACCCAAATTTATGGGACATATTGAAAGTGGTGCTAAGAGGAAAGTTCACAGCACTAAGTGCCTTCATGAAGAGATTGGAAACATCTCATACAAGCAACTTAAAGGCACACCTTAAAGCAAAAGGTGGGGCATGCCCCAGAGGAGTAGACAGCTGGAAACAATCAAACTCAGCTGAAAACAATACATTAGAAATAAAGAAAACTCAGAGTCAACAGGCAGAGAGACACTATCCAAATCAACAAAAATCAGAAGTGAAAAGGGAGACATACACAGACACTGAGGAAATACAAAGAATCATTAGGTCTTACTTTAAAAGCCTGTATGCCTCGAAATGTGAAAATCTAAATGAAATGAACTATATATATATATTTTATAGATTCCACTTACCAAAGTTGAATCAAGATTGGGTAAACAAATTATATAGTCCTATATTTTCTCTGGAAACAGAAGCAGTCATCAAAAGTCTCCCCACCAAAAAACCAGCCAGGGTCACATGGTTTCAGTGAAGAATTGTACTAGACTTTCAAAGAAGAGCTAATACAGAAACTCTTTAAACTACTTGACAAAATAGACATGGAGGGAGCATTACCAAACTCATTCTATGAAGCCACAGTAAACTCGATACCTAAACTACACAAAGATCCAACAAAGAAAGAGAATTTCAGACAAACTTCTTATATTTTTTATTGTGAGCCTAGCCTTTAATGGCTGAGCCATCTCTCCATCCCCAGATGAATTTCTATTATGAACACTGATGCAAAGCAAACAAACAAACAAACAAAACCAACCAAAAAACTCAATAAAATACTTGCAAAGCGAATCTAAGAACACATCAAAAATATCATTCACCATGACCAAGTAGGCTTCATCCTAGGCATCTACAGGTGGTTCAATATATGTAAATATATCAATGTAATCCACCATATAAACAAACTGAAAGGAAAAAAAAAACATGATCATCTCCTTACATGCTAAAAAAGCATTTGACAAAATCCAACACCCATTCATGTTTAAAGTCATGGACAGATCAAGGATACAAGGCACATTCCTAAACATAATAAAGTCTATATACAGCAAGCTGGTAGCGAACATCAAATTAAATGGAGAGATACTCAAAGGAATTCCACTAAAATCAGGGACTACACAAGGCTGCCTACCCTCTCCATATCTCTTCAATATAGTACTTGAAGTTCTAGACAGAGCAATAAGACAACAAAAGGAGATCAAGGGGACCCATATTGGAAAGGAAGAAGTCAAAGTATCACTATTTGCAGATGATATGATAGTGTACATGAGTGATTCCCAAAATTCCACCAGAGATCGCCTAAAGCTGATAAATACCTTCAGCAAAGTGGCAGGATACAAGATTAATTTTTTAAAAAATGGAGCCCTCTTATATACAAGTGACAAATGGGCTAAAAAAGTTATTAGGGAAACTACATCCTTCACAATAGTCTCAAATAATATAAAGTATCTTGGCATAACTCTAACCAAACAAGTGAAAGATTTGTATGAAAAAAACTTCAAGTCTCTGAAGAGAGAAACTGAAGGAGATATCAGAAGATGGAAAGATCTCCCATGCTCATGAATCGGATCAACATAGTAAAAGTGGCCATCTTATCAAAAGCAATCTACAGATTCAATGCAATCCCTATCAAAATATCTACACAATTCTTTGCTTACATGGGAAAAAAAAGAAACCAGAATAGCCAAAACAATCCTGTACAATGAAAGATCTTCCGGAGGAATCTCCATCCCTGATCTCAAGCTATACTATAGAGCAACAGTAATAAAGCAACAGTAATAAAAAGAGCATAGTACTGGCATAGAAATAAAACTCTTTGACCAATGGAATCAAATTGAAGACCCAGAAACAAACTCTCACACCTAAGAACACTTGACTTTTGACAAAGAAGCCAAATCCGTACAATGGAAAAAATATAGCATCTTCAACAAATGGTGCTATTCTAACTGGATGTCTACGTGTAGAAAATGCAATAGATTAATACTTATTACCCTGCACAAAACTAAAGTCCAAGTGGATTAAAGACTTCAACATAAAATCAGACACACTAAATCCGTTAGAAGAAAAAGTGGAGAAGAGACTTGACAGAACACCAATAACTCAGGCTCTAAGATCAGCAATTAATTATATAATTCCTGATTGTTTCATGGTTCTTCTTGCTGTAAGAAGTTTACTGTATATGTGTAATAATATAAATGTATATGTAAAATGTAAAAACACATTTAATAATTAAATAAAATGACAGTATTAAATTAAAAAAAGATCAGCAATTAATAAATGGGACCTCATGAAACTGCAAAGCTTCTGTAAGGCAAAGGACACTGTCAAAAGAAGTAAACAATAGCCTCAAAATGGGAAAATATTTTCACCAACCCTTCATCTGACAAAGAGCCAATATCCAAAATATATAAAAAACTCAAGAAATTAAATACCCAGACCAAATTATCCATTTAAAATGGATGGTGGTGAGTGCGACTGCCTCTGACATGGACTCTGGAGCTCCTGATTTGCTCACTTTCACTTGGTGGGGAGGCCCTGCGGGCACACAGAAGAAGGGGATGCAGGCTATTGTATCCAGCTGAGACCTGATAGGCTGTGGTCAGGTGGTGGGGGAGGAGGAGCCCACTCATGTCCAGGTCTAGAGGAGGGAAACAGGGCAGAAGAGGGAAGGAGGATAGGAATGGGAAGATACAAGAGCAGAGATGTAATCTGAATTATAATAAATAAATAAATAAATAAATAACAAAACAACAAAAAAAGAGTAGCTCAGCATTAGACTCCGCAATGGAAGCTAAAACACTAAAGGAACTAATGATGAACGTCCTCAGAAAATGAAGAAAACGAAATGGGGCTGCAGATGAGACTCTGTAAGAAAACAAAACAAACAAACAAACAAACAAACCACCCACAGAAAACGACAGATACCGTGGAACACATCTGTAACCCAGCACTCCTGCTATTGGAGCTGGAGACAGGACTCAGCTAGCTGGCCAGGAGAACACACCACAGCAGTACAACTGGAGCAGCGCTACCTCCACAGAGAAGAAAAGGAGAAAGGACTCCTAACTCCTAAAAGTTGTCCTCTGCCCTAAAAACATTGTGACATTCATGTACTTACACACACAAGTACAAGTGTGAGTGAGAGTGAAACCACAAATGAGAGTGCGAGTGCAAAAGCTCTCCCCACACACACTCATTTAAAAAAAGAAAAGCAGAACTGCCACTTGGTCAAGGACAAGTGCTCCTGGGAACAAACTGGAATGACTGTAGGTCAGTGTAATAAAAGGTGCCTTTGTGCTTATAACCAAATTATAGGATCTATCTAGGTACCTACCTGTAATGATATTTTTTTAAGAATTCTGGAATTTTTTTTTTAATTGCAGAAGTATTATAAAAACATGCTTTCATTTTAATCCCAGTTGTGGGGATGTGGGGTTATTTTGGAATGCTGTAGCAGCTGACTATGATTTGCCTCGTGCTCTAGCAGAAGCATGGTTTTGCAAGCTGCAGATAGTTTCTGCAATTGTGCAATAGTTGGAATTCTGGGAACTTTTCAGGTGGTATGTATACATGCTAGAGCCCCATAGGAGATCGGTGGTTGTTGGTCATTTACAGAGGCTGGTTGCAGTTGCTAGTAGGAGTGGCCAGAGAAGAAACAAAAGGAAGAATTAGATTCCGAGATTCTCCTCATTCATTTCTCCTTTATATCCCTGTTTCTCTGTTATCTAGTGTTAGGGAGTGAAATGAAGACAGGGAAGACAAATGATGGGAAAAAGAACCCACAAAACAGCAAAGACTGACTACACCCATAAACCAGTGAATAGGTAAAGAAAATGCTATGTATATAAAAATCAAGTTTACCACACACCCCCCAAAAATTATGTCATTTACTCAAAAAAAGGGAGGAGGATAAAACTAAAGATTATCATATTAAAGAAAATAAATCTGATTCAGAAAGACAAATATCATATCCTAGGTTTTTCTCACATGGGGTGTGGGGGCGGAGGAGAGGAGAGAGACAGACAGAGACAAAAATCTACATACGTGGGGGCATGGGGAGGACTGCTGAGCTTGCTGAGAATGGAGAGTAGAGGTACTTTAACTTGCTTCTTTCATCCACCCACTTTCCAGATTGCCTGACCTAATCTGCTGTAGACAACACAGCCTACCATTAAAACATCTCTCTTTTCCACCTCCCAAACCAAAACATGTACTGAGGGCTCAACCCCACTTTGTGCCTTAGAGAAGTTATTACTGTTTCTATTCCCTTCCGGTTTCTCAGAAAATAGCTCTGTCATTAGTCCCTTCATGGTCATCTTTTGCTATGCTCCCCCAGCCATTAGTGGGGTTCCCCCTCTGGTTACCAGAGCCCTGTTCTCTTTATCAACAAGCTCACTTATACTCCACTTATACCTTTTCACTACACTAAGCTCTCTGGCTTCTGCCACATCAGTCCTATGCAGCATATTCCTAAGGTCACCAAAAATATGGTGGTTGTACTTAAAGGATTCTTTCAGAATTTTATGCCTAAGGATATTTCTGGCTCCTAGAAACCAATTATCTGAGAGCTATCATACCGAAGGCAGATCCATTGTGTGTACCGGCCTTACAGTCAGACTCATTACAGTGGAAGAGACTGATTCTGATCAAATCAATACCTACAGATAGAAGATATGACCATTTATAGCCATGCACAAAAAAGACAAAGTAGGTTGTTTTTTGAATCTCCATCTATTTTGTAAAGACATGAATAAGGCATTTCTTCAGTGACTCTTTTCTGGCATCTTTGGAATCAAGATGAATCATACTCTATTCCTACTATATGTCATAACGTGCTCTGTAAATATCTCACTCGCAGTGTAACGGAGATGTAAAAATCAGGTATAGTTATGTTTACTGGATCTCTTTTAAATAAAACGTAATTATGCAGAAACCAGAAAACAGGGCACTATTTTGGGATAAAGATGACGATGACAAAGTCAAAGACAGGTAGTAAATGCCTAGGGTAGTAAAAAGGGACAATCTGTTCACCACTTCTGAAATATCAACAATCATAGCTGCTACCTTTACAAATGACACTGTTTCTTATTCCTTTCATTTTCTGTTTTTCCTAGAAGTTAGACTTCATGACTACTTTTGTAACTTAGCTCCTCTGCCTCTTTAATATTAAAGATCAACCCTGGGCTCCAGCCAGGCCAGTCTCCACACAATATCTCATACTAAGGAACTATGCCCTTCCTGGTTTTTCATCCAAACCATCAGGGCCTAACTCAACTTATAATTCCCTAAATTTTATCTGCCTGTCATATGGTCCTTCTCTACTCACCAATTTGTTTATGTCTGTGTGTTGAGATGCGTGCGTGCATCGGGTGCATGTGCACGTGACCATGTGTGGTGTCAAGGCCAGAGTTCCTCAGTCACTTTTAACTTTATTTGTTTACAATAGGCTCTCACTGAATCTTCAAGCTCAATAACTGATTGGACAGGCTGGGCAGCAAGTCCCAGGGATTGGTCTGTCTCTGCCTTCCCAGGGCTAGGATTCCAAGCTTGTTCTATGGTGCTCAGTTTTTGTTTTTGTTTTTTAATTTTATATGCATTGGTGTTTGCCTGCATATTTATCTGTGTGAGGGTATCAGATCCCCTGGAACTAGAGTTACAGACAGTTGTGAGCTGCCATGTAGGTGCTGGGAATTGAACCCCAGTCTGAAAGAGCAACCAGTAAGTGCTTTTAACCACTGAACCATCTCTCCAGGCAGTCCTCAGTGCTTAGCTTCTGAAGTGGGTGCAAGGCAACCAAACTGAGGTCCTTGTGTTTGCACAGAAAGCCATCTCCAAGCCCTCCACTTGGCAAGCTGCACATGTTTTTTGTACTATTGGATCATACACTTTCTAAATGCATTCATCATAAGTTTTTATGCTGATGTTGTCACCAGCACACTTTGATCACTGGTACTATGTGACAAAGACCTTGAAGGGAAGGCATATTTAGTCATTAAAATTAAACATAAGATTATATCTATATAAAGACATCTTTGTTGGAATATCTACATATACACACCTTCAATCCACACAAGTATAAAGATAACACATGCAGACAAGCGCTCTGTAGCAGGCTTCTCTCTCCTTGAACGCTACTTATATTACAACGTGAAGCCAAAGCCCCTGTGTTCCCTTATTATTTCATTTCAGATCTTGCCAATGTCCATCCCTGAGGAATTTAGATGAGCCTACATTAAAAGTAGTAACTCAGGAGTTGCTACAACACATCTTTATTACAAAAAGCAAACAAACAAACAAAACAGACAAAAAAACTAATTATGATCAACACAATGAAGATGCTTTCTACAGATAAGTTTTTAATTTCTTGTAAAGATTTTTAAATTGTGTGTTGCATGTGTGTATGTACGTATGTTTGTTATGTATGTATGCATGTATGTATGTATGTACCTGTGTGTGTACATGCCGTGGTGGACAGGGAGAGCAATCCCTGGGAGCTAGGAACTGATTGCTAGGAACTGAACTCAGTGCTCTTAACTTCAGCTCTCTCTCTAACCTGTTTTTAATTTCTACAGCCTAAGTTAAGCGGAAAACTTGCTTACATTTAACATCATGAAGCCTATTATGGACTTTTTTTTTTCACTGTTCAAGGTTTATTTGGTGTTCTCGTTGGCATGACACTTGGGTAGTTGGTTACATCATCCATGTGCAGATCTTACTTTTTACATACGATTGCAATGTACACTGACATATATAATACACAAAATAGTATCTTTTAGACAGTTATGCACAAGGTATGCATAACAGACTTACACACTGGAGCCAGGTTATAACTGATTGGGAAATCGCTGACCTGGGCATGTTTGGTGAGGGTGCACAGCAGTGACGCAGCAGGCCCCCAGGATTACTGAGGCCTGCACACAATTGGCAGGCTGTCTTGGAGACAGTGGGACTGTCACACTAATCAGGTTACCACTACACAAGAACCACTTAGCACTAGGGTGGAGCTGTGGGAACTGAGGTTTTCCTCAGTCCACCTCAACACAACTGCACTAACCACAGCTCAGATGAGGAGGAGACAGAATGTGGTCTCCACAGAAACCCTGTGGCAGCCTGGAGAGTGAAGTGCTAGGACATGGGGAGACTTTAAAACTGCAATTCTTTCTGGATCCCCCAGAGTGTATCAGCACTCATCTTCACACGGACCTCCTCTTCAGGAGTCAGGGTCACCTTCACAACATCTGAGATTCCATTTTGTCCCAGGACACAAGGGACACTGAGGAAGACATCTTCCTGGATTCTATAGAGGCCCTTAATCATGGTGGAGATGGGATGCGTCCACCTAAGATTCTTCATGATGCTCTCAGCCAAGTCTGCCACTGAGAGGCCAATGGCCCAAGACGTGTAACCCTTCAGTTTGATGGCCTTGTAGGCAATGTCCACGACTTGCTTGTGTACCTCCCTCCATTGCTCCTTGTCCGCATCAGTGCACAGTGCTGGGTTCAGTCTTCAGGGAGACACCGGCAACATTGACGCCACTCCACACGGGCACACTGGAGGCTCTGTGCTCCCCAAGGACCCACCCACGGCAGCTCAGCGGGTGGATGCCCAGCCTCTCTCCCATCAGGTAACGGAACCGAGCGGAATCCAGATTGCAACCACTTCCAATAACTCGGTTTTTGGGGAAAACATTTATTTTCCAGGCCACATAGGTCAAGATATCCACTGGGTTGGACACAATGAGCAGCTTGCAGTTTGGACTGTACTTCACAATGTTGGGAATGATGAACTTGATGATGTTCGCATTTCGCTGGACCAAATTGAGTCGTCTCTTTCCCTCTTGGTGATGGGTTCCCGCTTTGATGATGACCAGCTTCGAGTTTGCAGTCACACCGTAGTCTTTGCCGGAGACAATTTTTGGTGTTCTCAGAAAGAGGCTGCCATTCTGGAGGTGCATCATCTCCCCCTTCAGCTTGTCTTCCATGACGTCAATAAGGGCAAGCTCATCTGCCAAGTCCTTCATTAACATACTGGTGGCACAAGCCATGCCAACAACACCAACCCCAACAATTGATATCTTGTTCTGGGGGTAGGAGGAAGGAGCTGATCTTCCTTAAGAAGATTCACAATCAGCTGGTCCTTGAGGGATGCCATCTTGGACTTTGAGCCTTTTGGGACCACTAGTGTATGACGGTGGGTATTGAGTGCGTGACAGGATGGCCTGTACTTCGCAACAGTAGCTCCAGCACTGTTCTAGATCTTAAAATACTGTTCTCTAAAGACGTGCTTCTTATAACTCTGAAATACGTCACATTCGTTATAGGCACATGGACTATAGATTCGGGGTAATTCCCAGGCACCTGTGTGGCAGCATGCCATGGTTGAGCTGTCAGGTCTTCTGTAATGACATACAACCTGCAAAAGCACAAGTGGTGTAGTGGCCACCTTTAAGAATGTCGGCCGGCTGGGGAGCCCTAACAGCGAGAGACTAGAAAACAGGATGAAACTTACTGACATTGTAAATCGTGAAGACCTGAAGTGATGAGGAAAAGAGAAAGAATCTGATGCACTGGCTTCTAAGAAGGTCAGTGTTAAGGCTTCTGTTTGACTAGCTCAGCTCTTCTCAGCTCGGATAATGGCATTCCTTCCCTTCGAGCCCTATGCACACATACTTTTATTACTTGCCGCTGGTACTTTGGACCACATTTCACTTACTTTATCTTCTTGTAAAGGCCATTTAAAATGCTAAGGAAACAGGGATGATAGGTTATAAATAACTACGTATGAGGCATTTTTAAAACTTCTGTACTCAAAAGTCTTGTCAGGTCTCTCCATGGGATCCCATACTACTGCTTATATCACAAAATTAACCCAAAGAATTGTTAAGTCTAAGGAGACTGAATCACTTCACAATGGCTTTTGATCTACAGACAAGGCAACACAATATAAACACTTCAGATTTTTAAAGCTAAGAAATTTTGTAGCACTATCACACTGCCAAAGGCTAGTTGTTTAAAAGTACATCAAAATCATATAATACAGATTTTAAATATGACAAATAAACCATAAGAAATTACAAATATTTATATATTTGTGAAAGATAAGTATTTCAGTCCTCACAGGAAATCGTCCTGAGCAAGAGACAATGTTCATGGTCAAAGACAAAAAAGCATGAGGCTCTTACAAGAGCTTCCTACATTAGAACAGCAATATAGAAATAGAATAATTTCATACTGTATAATACAAAATAGCCTAAGCAGAATGCAAGTGAACAATTTATGAATTAGGTGTTTTGTGGCAACTGCTGATTTCTGTGCACTTGCTTTGTATGTACAAACACACCATCAAGACCTGAGAGTTCTTTATTTATAATATTCCAACTCTTGACCTTGTAACGCAAGAAATTATACTATCTACAAAAGAATGCAGAAAGAATATTTTGAATCAGAATGAATAAAATCTCGAAGCCAAAACAGAAAGTTGCAATCTTCATTTTAAAAAATGGATACATGTCCAGATTAGCAGCAAACAAGACAAACCTTTTTTGGTCAAACCCAAAAAAGAAACACAGCATGCTCACAATAAAGTTATATAGAGAACCAGAGGTGGCCATGTGCTCCTGTTAAGATGAAGTTATTTAAGAGTTCAGAGAGTTTACTATATTCAGGCCAACATTTGACCTTTACTAGGAACCCATTTTCATGTGAACAGGAAGCTCAGAGCACCGTTACATACACTCCCTCCTGAGCACAGCCCTCCCTTACGCCTTGTTCAAGCAATACTCTAGGGCATCTTATATGCTGCTGCCACATGCTGAGTTTCCAGTGTGACAATCCAGCAATGATATACTGTGCTTTCTTTTCTCCCCTTCTGCCTTCAGGGGAGAACTGGGAGGACATGTCAGTGTATGTAACAATGCTTTCAAGGCCAGTATACACTGCAACAAGCTATCACACAAAAGCAATACTACGAGTTTTACTTACAGATGTTTCTTCTTTCACAATTCTGATTTTTAAAATAAACATTTCATAAATGTCAGTAATCAGCAATTTCCAGGATGCTACACTTAATATAGACATTCTAATGGGACACCAATATATGGAGATAAACAAGAGTTTCAAATGAGTAAAATACATCAATATAAAATGTTCACTCATTTATAACAAAAGTAACTCTGCAGTAATAGAAATATCCTGAGGGCTTCTGTCGGTGGTGGTATAAAACAGCAGACTTTATGTCAGGTCCCTCCTTTCATTTGAGTAGGCATTCTTTACATTTGGCTGGTAATTTAAAAACAGTATCTGACCAAAAACAAAATTTTTCTCTGACTGGAGGCTAGTGTCATAGAATGACTCAACACTGCCTGGCTGTTCCGGTGGCAGAACCTCCTCAGAATGAAACTCACTGATAGAAATTCTAACACTGAAAACATTAAGAACCACATTCTCAATGTACAACACAGACTTGCTTGAAAATAGCTTTGTGTAATAGAGTACCAAGTGCAATGGATGCAAATGATGAAGACTTTTTAAAGGTACATTTTAATATAGATTCATATATAACCAAATTCAATTTCAGTTACATGTTTCTACATTTCTCAAAGTATATACACACGGGAGGGGGCTATCCTGTATAGCTTAAAGAAAATGCAGGAGTAGGTCTGAAACAGCAGTTACTATGCGCATCCACCTTGCGTGGCTCCAGACTGTCATACATCTCACTTTCTAACAGAGAAACCCTGCTGCATGAGTATCTGCCTAGGGCCTAAGTTCTGGAACGAATGTGGCTAGACGTGTTAGGGATAACTCTTGGCTCTGGTGATCTGGGTGGCACACACAACCTTTGCTGCCCTTTTAGAAAGGTAGGGTAACATTAAACTACTGTGGCTATTTTAAAAAAAAAAATCAACTGTGCGCAGCATGCTACTAGACAAAAACCAGAAACTAGGAACTGACTCAGAGACAGTCCTTAGAAATAGCAAAGACTAAAAGAGAAGAGGACTGCAGGGTTTGACAGACAGATGCAAGCAAGACAAAATGCAGAAGCAGAAGGCTGACCAAGAGCGGCCAACCACTTCAACCGCTGGCCATACTACATGATGGGACATTTAGAAGAGGGAATTTTAAAAAACAGACACAGCCACCTTCTTCTATATCCTTTGTGTCCCATTGGTGGCTCAACAGTAAAGAACACTGGCTGTTCTTTCACAGGACCTGAGTTCAATTCCAAGCACCCACACTGGAAGTTAATAACCATCTCTAATTCCAATTCTAGGGGATGGGATGCACTCTTCTGGCCTCCACAGGTACTGCACACATGTAGTGCACATACATATGTAGAGGCAAAAGACACCCATAAACATTAAAAAGTAAAACTAAAACAAAGAGGCTTTCTTTCAGTCATTAAAAAGAAGCAGAATGGAACCATGTTAAGATGACCAAAGAATATAAAAGTTCCATAAATATTTAAGTGCCTTTTTGAAAAACTCTCATTTCTCTAATTCTCAATTCATATGCTATTTTTTATGTCCCCAAGATACTTTAAGGTTTTTTCTTTCTTCCTTTTTTTTTTTTTTTTTCTTTTTGTTTTCTTTTTTTTTTTTCGAGACAAGGTTTCTCTGTGTAGCCTTGGCTGTCCTGGACTTGCTTTGTAGACGAGGCAGGCCTCGAACTCACTGAGATCCGCCTGCCTCTGCCTCCCTGAGTGCTAGGATTAAAGGTGTGCATTGCCATGCCCAGTTTATTTTTATTTCTTAAGACAATGCACTATCATTGTTTCAAAACTCTAGTTCAATGGGTGTTTGAGAACATTCCCTGAACAAATAAACACATATGATTATCCTAGAATGGTACTTTACTGATAATGTCTAGAGTGGATTATAAAGGAGAAATCAGAGCAGGTAAATTAGAAGGGCAAGAACAGAGAAAGGAAGAAGCAATGGTGACCACCATCAATGGGACACAGAGAACAGGAAAGAAGGTGGACATAGCTGTAAGAGATGGTTCCAAGGCATTCTTGGTAGAATAAAGAAAATGAAAATAAAAAGATTTTTCAAAAGCCTTGAGAATAAAGTTTAAACATTTTGGTAATTAGGCTAAGAAAACTGACTGTAAGAATCCAATTATGTGGTATTATTTGTGCAAACAGGAAAACTAGAACCTAGTTGAGCAGTAGTGTGAAAGAGCAGAGAGCGCACACTAACAAACGAGAACATGCTGTAAGCACTTACACGACTGGACCCTAGTCCTGTTTGCTGTGTGCATGTGTGCAAACAGACGCCAGAAGAGTAAGGCTGTCCTTCGGGGCGACTGCTTAAGCTTGACTTTCTTTTCTTCTTTATAACTAATTTTCCTACTTGTATGTAATAAATGTTCTTTTATAATAAAAATAAAAATAAATATCCTTATTTTTAATAGAATAAAGTTATGAGGCAAATCTGAGATTAAATGGCTAAAACAAGGGAAAATGGAGGCCCAGTTTGGAAGAACAGGGACTTCCAATATGATTTTGGGATGGTTGCAAATGTTTCTACTCTAGAGGCAATACAAAGTAAGTACACAATGACAATCAAGTTACCTGGAGTAAATAATATAATAATTCCCAAATGAAATTATTTGTATAATGTACTTGACGTAATTGGTGTTAAAATTTAAGGTAAGAATGTTCCATCCCAAATGTTCACTTGTCCTTAGAGAAGCAGAGATGAGCATGGTAAATAAAGGAAATAGACAAACAAAACAGATTACTATAAACAACACACACACACACACACACACACACACACACACACACACACACGTAACATATCCAAGAAACTCAGAGTGAAATCTTTGGTTAGGAGGGTGGCAAGAAGGAATGATTTTTATAGTATTTGTAGCAGAAAAACTGTGAACTTACATTGAGACGTGACGAGCTTTAGCAGGAAACGAACCTAACTTCAAAGTCTGATCTTTCTACTAAGCCACATGACCCTAGACGAGCTGCTGAAGGAAGCCTGTCTGTACAAGTATGGCACACGGCTCAGCTGGGAAAATTAGGTGACATGTTTGACTGTGGGTTGGAGACTATGCACCCAGGATTGCAACGCCAGACTGAATCATCAGGTCTCAGCCTGAAGCTAGGTAAGTATCTGTGTTTGTAAAAAGCACCATGTCTGATTCTACGGCATACACAAGACAAGGGAAAACATGGACAACTCAATGCCTGGAACACGATGGGCATTTGCTAAATGTTAGGTGGCCATTTCATATAAAATATATGCCTTCCATCTTTTTTTTTTTTTTCCCACTGATGGGAGTTAAAATGAACAAAGAAAACAAAACTGCCATTTATTTCACAATGTTAAGTCACCAAGTTACTTAGGTGGCTCGCCCTACTGATGAGTACTTAACTCTCCTTTAGGTGTTGTTGAGCTTATGTCTCACAGTCGGCAGACAGGCTCTGCTCCATACGGCATGACCTCAATAGAAAGCCAACTGCTAATCTACAAAGATATCTGCAAATGTGAGAAAGCAGAGCAGGTCTCAGAAAATATTCTTGCAAATGTCAAAGGTCTATTGTACAATCATATTTTTTAACATAAGGGAAAGGTCTTGGCATAGTTATAAACGGCTCCCAGCAGTTAAGAAAAGTGCCACAAAAGGTCAGGGTGCATGATATTTAATGCCCTGAATATTTCAATTGTTTGTATGATGCCTGCCTGTCTTTTTTGCCCTCTTTCACATGCGGCTGAGAAGGGTAGCTAAAATTCCATCCTGACTCATTGACTAAAATAAATGAAGTGTGCGCTGCACAGGGTTGTGCCCTAAGCTGGCTTTACTTCCCTACACAAAGCCACTACAGCAACAGACTGTCAGCAGGTAGTGTGAATCAAACCTCAAGTTCAAGAAGTGAAAGGAGTCCCACAGTGGTGCTGAAGCTGAGCTGCCTATAAATGCACTGCTGTTGCTTGCAGTTCTCTCATAGCAAAGGAGGTTACAGTAGCTAACAGAGCCAGCCACACCCATCAGATACCAAATATGCATGAAATGTAGCACTATGTCCACAAACTGAACAAACTGAGCTGCTTTACTCAAGTGTGCTGATCCAAGTTACCTGGTGGGAATTTACGTTTTCTTTAATGATTAACTGAGTGCCACCCAGATTCTTAGGAAGGCTATATCTTCCATTTCTTCCTATGTAGAATTTATTCATTTGAGCTACGTATGGAGAAATATAGACTTGCTTGGTGACTCAATCTATTGATAGACTAAAGTTAGGACTATCTGAGGCATTACATTTTTCAACAGTCATGGCTCTGAACAACATGTTCAAGTGCGGACTACTGTCCCTCTACAGTCTTCAGCCCCCACAAGCTGATGTTGGCAAGGTGACTGCTCGGCCCACACTTGCCCCTTCTTGTTCTTCTTCATCCATGAATTTTCTTTCTCCCTTTCCAGCTCATAGAATCTCCAGTATTCACGAGACACTCAGCCTCTTACAGGAGCCACACATGAATTTTTCAGTACCACAGGACCCTCTTTAAATGAGCACTCTTGCTACTCTTTAGCACAATATTTGCATACTATGTGCCATAAACTTAGCACTTAACATACATGTTAAAGTAGATAGACATTTTTCAATGTGTATCATTTTTATCTCTATCTTCTAAGACTATAAACTTCTTGAAGATAGTCACATCTCAAATTGGACCATACTCTGAAACAAATGTTTTTTAACTCTTTCCCTGGGCAATCTAGCCTAATTTCAAGTTGTTTCAGTAAGACTTATTACTTTCAACTGTACTCACCTGTGCCTCATACTGGTGAAAATAATTATTACAATAGCATCATCTATAACAAAACTCTATAATGGTTGGACCAAATCACCAGAGATTATGATAAATATTATGTTTGGAAGCAGTGGTTTCAAGGTTTAAGATTACATTATACATTTTATTATAATGGATAATTAAGAAAAAAGAAAAAGAGCCAAGTGGTAGTGACACACACCTTTAATCCTAGCACTCAGGGAGGCAGAGACTCTGCCTCTGTGGATCTCTGTAAGTTCAAGGCTAGCATGGTCTAAAGAAAGAATTCGAGGACATCCAAGGATACACAGAAAAACCCTGCTTTGAAAACCAAAACAAAACAAACAAACAAAAAAGATAAAAGAAAGGCCTCTTTCCTCTAAGCTGGTAACTGTTTTTGAGTTTGGATTGTAGTAGCAGCAGCAGCAGCAGCAGCAGCAGCAACAGGAGCAGCAATAGAAAGTTGCTGTAATTAGGAGTCCTATAAATCACCCGTCACAAACACCTATAACATATGTTTTGAAAAGCATGCTAGGACACTACTTTGTATTACTTTCTGGCACTTCTTTAAAGGTTCAATGCAACTAATACTGATTATTTTCATTGGCAGGGCAATTGCACATCCCTGAGAAAGAATATAGCAAGACTCTGAAGCAACCACACAGATGCTAAAAATTGAGGCACTCAAAACAAACTCTGCCGTTACTATTACAGAAACAACCTACTTGTAAAACATTACGTAATTACAGTTACATTTTCCAAGTATTCTCAGTCCCGATAAAACAGACTCTAAAGAGAGACATGGCTCCTTTCCCGTCTCGCTCTGGCTTTGTCCTTAACTTCTGATGCTCTGAACTCCTGTTCGCCTGCCTGTGCTTCCTAAGCAATAGACAACAGCAACATTAAGCTCAGCTGCAGGTGAGAAGCGTAAAGAAGGAACTTTGTGAGGATTTGTTTTAATGTGCTGCCTCTGGAGTTTATTGGAACACTAATCGTGATGGTCATTTGTTATAATAGCAAACAGCAAGATTCCTTTTCACTGTGTACTTAAAAGCAGATCTTCAGAGCCTAACATTGAGAAAGCTGTGCTGGCTTCTCCTTGAGTCTTACATCCTTTTCTAAAGGAGTGCTCTGGACTCTGGCTCTAAGATCCTCTTCACTGCTCACCCTGATGCAGATCTTACCGTTGTCACTAGAACCCCCTTCTCCTGCCAAGAGACCAAATCGGTTCTCAACTGTAAACTGTTTCCCAGCAGTCTATGCCTGCTCCTCGCGTCACCTCACTCAGCATCATACACCCACCTGTGGCCATTATCCTTCCACTCTCTGGCCATCTAGCTTTTTGCCTTTCTTTCATTTAAAGTCTCTCTTAAAACCACACAGGTCCAGCAGGGCGTGGTGGCGCCCACCTTTAATCGCAGCGTTTGGAAGAAAGAGAGAGGCAGGTACATCAATGTGAATTTGAGGCTAGCCTGGTCTACAAAGTGAGTCCAGGACAGCCAAGGCTACACAGAGAAACCCTGTCTCAAAAAACCAAAAGCAAACCAAACCAAAACAACAACAACAACAAAACCCACACAGACTAACTCTAGTCATACAATACATGAAGGAGCACAGAACATATGCTGCTCGGTCTACACTATCCCAATAACTGATGGCTTTCTTCACCTTGCTGTCTGCCCTCATGGTACGTGAAAACTGCTCTGGAGGCTTGTGAGGAGGAAGTGAGCTTGGATATTAAGAACATTTAGCACAATGCCTGAGACCTGTAAATACTCAATGTTAGTGGCTATTACTAGTTTAATAATTATCAACATGTTTCTTCTTTTTCAGTATAATATACAGGTTTCTAGTCCACAATTCTAAAGGAAATAAACAGAATTATCATCTGGTTTTCTAACCAAGGCAAATGAGATCATCTGAATTTCTCTTCATTTAATGATAATATATAGGGGTGTAGGGAACTAGTCACCAGTTCTGGCAGGAAAATCTTCTACTTGTGGTCACTGGCTGGTGCACTGAGTGACAGCTAAGCAATATACACTTCTTGAGTGTGCAGCAAAATTAACAATCAGGTTGTTAGTAAATATTTTTTAGATTTCAGAACAGAGAACATTAAATATATACCCTCATCAACTATAAAATAATCTCTCCGTTGTCTTGGCAGTATTTAGGATGAGCTTTATAAGTAAAAGTTATGTCCCAAAGTCACCCTCTATTAATTGAGAAATATAGTAATGAAACAGTTTCGTGATGTCACATATTCCTTTAAAGAATTACTAAATACATAATAGAAACCATATTGTTAACTGAAAAGAGAGTCTAAGTTAGATGAACTATTACTTAAGAGAGAGGTACTACAAAAAAGAAACGAGAGAGAAGAACAAGAACACAAGACACACTACTTTCTGCAGACGCAAAGAACTCCACCCTCCGTGTGCTTCTATATGCTACAGGCACAGGCACTCAATATCCACTGGCAAAGCGAAAGTCAAGCCAAAAGTCCACATCATATTAGTTATAATCATAGAATTTCAAAAATAAGACAAATTGGCCACAGACAGTTTCGGTTTTACCATCCCAACATGATTTTGGACTAGTACCAAACACTTCTTCAAAATCACGGTACTTACATGTAAAAAAGCTTCATTGTAGCAGATAATACCTAAAGCACATTAAGACTAAAAGAACAGTGATGCCATTTAGAGAAAGAAGTGGACACTTCTGACATAAGGTTTCAAGGTATTTCACGTTAGGCACAGGTAATTTTATGGCATGTACCATTTAGAAAAGGAATGTTGACTAATTGTCATCGGTCAGCATTGCATTACTATGGCTCACTAGATGTCAGAGTCCTGCGTATTTAGCTCACAATCTGGGCCACATTTATTTTAAAGCACATATTTTAAGATAAACTACTTACCTTTTCTTAGACGGTCCACCACAAAAGTAAAGCCAGTAGTTCTTGGATGTAAGACATATTCGTATTTTTGAAGTCCATTCTTCTCAGCAAAATCATTACTCAGAGCCTTGTTATTTTCTGAACAAAATAATAGACTGTTAGAAGCCATAAAGAAGATAGTGAGGTCAGGAAAAACATGAAGAATTACTTGTATAAATGTAGTACTTATGACCAGGCAGAGGCAGGTATATTTCAGTTCAAGACCAGCTTCGTCTACATAGTGAATTACAGCCTAGCCAGGACTAAAAACAGGACTACCTTGCCTGTGCCCAAAAGACACTTACATATTCTGTTGTTACAGACAGTACATGAAGATTATGCAAACATTCTGAATATGCATATGAGTGCCTTGCTTGTGTGTATGGGTGTCAGTGTGTGCAGTGGCCAAGAGAGCCAGAAGAGGGCTTCAGATCCTCTGGAACTGGAGTTCAGATGGTTGTGAGCAGCCATCTAGTTTCTAGGAACCAAACCAGGTCCTCTACAAGAGTATCAACTGCACTTTACAACTGAGCCATTTCTCCAGCCCTACAATCAATCATTTGAAATAACCCCTTACAAAGATCTCAATCTACTGGTACTGGTAGATAGATAGGTGAGATAGATAGACTATCTACATATAATGTTATGAATAGAGTCTTAATAAGTTTCCTTAAATTTATACCTCAAACTTTGAAATTACTTATAAGACTTCAAAAAAGCCAACATATAGATAAATGAGATATAGAAACAAAACACTAATGAGCTAAGATTTTCATTAAAGTCATCTTTATGTGAGGTGAGGATGTTCTGTATGATAAAGCACTAGGCTACCATATGCAAGACCTTAGGGTCAATCCCAGCACCACCAATAATAATAAAATCCTGAAATAATAAAAGTTTAAATGTAATATAAAATGCTAATAAAACTAAACGTTAATAAAAATACAAGGATCTAGACATCCAGAAGAAATAACTAGCAATAAATATATCAGATCAACATTTTCTTTAACCCAAAAATTTAGCAGAGTGAAATATCTGCCTTGCTCCAGCACAGAGTGGCTAATATTACTAACCAAAACCACTGCACAACAAAATAGGCACATGATTAGCACATCATGTACAAACATCTGAACATGGTTTGGCTGAATACAGTTACAGAGACAAGTATATGTTCCAATTGCTGGCAGTAACTTCTTTTTCCATTCCATGAGGTCACTTAGAAATTCCAAAAAGAACCAAACTCGTTATTCAGCAAATACAATTGGAAAATAGTGTTCAAAAATTTGGCCTTGACTAGGAGAGATCATGAACTACTTTCTGATGACAGCAGATGTTAGGACTGTAATTCTCAGCTCTACTTGGAAATTTACAGACTAGTATAAAAAAGTATCTATATAATATACACAACTCTTCTAGGAGTGAATTTAAGATCAGTGAGTTCTCCAGCAACCACAGATGCATTGCACAGCACAATACCCAGCAGATACTCTTACAAAAGGCATGTGTCATTTCTAACGGAAGCACTGAGTCAAATACCCACAGCTCCCTCAGCAATTAAAGGAAAGGCCTTGGAAATGGAAGTCAATAAGCTTGTGAGTATCCTGAGCTGTAACATATTAGTGACAGTACTTCTGTTAGAGCCAGCTACAGACCTTAAAGGGGATTAGCAGTACCAGAGAAACTAGAGATGAACAGTAACTAACATCTCATCAGACTGTTTTCCAGTTGTCAGCGATTCTGGGAATTCTCAAGTATAACTGAATTCTGTTACAGATGTGAATAAAATATACACAATTCTAATATGTACAGTTACAATTTGGGATGTTAGAAATCAGCAGACAAACAAATTAGTGTGGCGATGCTCCCTCCCCTGACTTGCTCTTCCCACTCCTAGGCCATCATTATTAGTAACTGCATTAGCATCCCATTTTCCAACCACAGCCTCTTGTCCTGCAACTTTCCTGCCCTTCCACCCACACCCACAGGACTGCTGGCCACTCTGATCTACTCAAGGCAAGCAGGCATATTCCAACCTCAGCCTGTAGAGCTGCAGTTCAATTACCAAGACGGCGTCTCGCTGCAGATGCAGTCTTCTACCTTGTACACTGGTTCCTACTTAAACAGAAACTTAACAGAGAGGCTTGCCCTGACCACCTCACAGCCTAGTAGCACCCGGCTCCCTTCTTTCACTCGCTATCTTCCCAGCCTGCTTTATTTTTCTACACCAACTCTTATGACAGGTATACAGATTCTTATTGTCTGATTATCCCTTTCCTCTTCGTGGAAGGGAATTAATTTTGTATATAAGGATATGTATTAAGTCACTTTATGTGCAAGAGTGTCAAATTATATGTAGTGTCATTGTTAAACCTGGAGATAGCATTCCTTTCCAGATCAGGAAAACGGAGCTGAAAATAACCACTGTGTTTGCTAATTCTGTGTCAACCTGACAAGGCTGTGTGCGGCAGGCTTTAACTATCAACTTGTCACAACCTAGGAGCACCTGGAAAGAGTCTCAGAGGAATTTTCTGGATCCTGTCTAGGGACTGTCACCCGCTAGAGAGGAGTTCCTGAACAACATAAGAGAGAAAGAAGGAAGCCAGCTGAGAGCAAGCAAGGCGGGCAACCTTCCCCTCTCTCTGCTCTTACTGGGGATGTGACCAGCTGTCTCAAGTTCCTACTTTGACTTGCACACAATGATAGGCTGTGACCTGGAATTTTAAGCTGATGTAAACCTTATTTTGCCCTAACTTACCTTCCAGTTAGGGTATTTATCATAACAACAGAACTGGAAGTAGGACAGTACGTTTATTGTAGAGGTTTTGGAGAAGAAGCCTTTTAGATAGAATTACTATTCCAATCAGTAGTACCCCACAATGTGATGGATTTCAATGCAAATCAACTGTCTTAGAAACAAGAGCACCCTTACCTGCCCTATCAGGCAGCCAACTTCTGCTGGAGCCCATCTTTAGTTTTCAACTATGACTCTGCCCAGAACCCTACCACTGACACACCTAATTTGTCAGGTCCGCCATGGCAAGAACCATTCCCTTAGAGCAAACCCTGATCTCTCTCTTCAAATATCTTAATAAAGTTATATATATCAACAGTATAAAAATCACACAATCTTCTCAAAGGACAACTGATGTGAAAGATTACAATGGTAAGCAACATGAAATGGACAAAGAAACATATGGTCTGTTTGCTGGCTTTAAGGTTATATAAGAGCTGGTCATATATACATATATTCCTAAGAGTGTGTGCATGTACGTGTGTACCTGTGACCAAATGATGACCAAAGCAGATCAAAAATTCAAATTGTACTCATTCATGGGTTGTGGGATTACAGCAACCTGTGTATACTTCATGCTTTTAAATTGCTCAATATACACTGCTTCCCTTAACAAAAAGTTCTAGCCAATTATAGTATACGAAGACAAAATGTATAGAAAGTCACAGTGAAACACACTAATCTAATATGCAAGAAAACTAGATTCAGAATTTAAAGCAGAATATTAAAATGTTGTGTTAGGGTTTAAAATTTCAAATTTAAAGTTAACGCTAATAATTAAATGATGCTTTTTCTAAATTAGAGATATTTTTGTTAGCCTACAATGTGAAGTCAGGTCATGCTTCTTCATTCACTGCAAGTCTTGGAAGAGAAGTTCACATTTCTCTTGGCCATGCAACTTGTGCATCTGGCTTCCACTCTACCCCCACTCAGGTCTGTGTCCCCTCATACAGCGCCCAGCACGCTTCGCACACTCTGCTGGGCCACTCTTGAAGGTATGGCTTATGACCCTGTCCCTTTGACCTCCCTCTACAGAGCTGCTTAGGCCAAGACGTAACTCCTCTCCCAGCCCTTCCAATACTCAACCAGCAAAGCTTTCCATTTATCCATCTATAAAAATCAACTGTGGTTTAAATATAAGGGAAAAACTACTTTAGTGCACGACAGACTATATAGTATCTTATTAATCTTGTTTTTATCTGCTGAGGTAGAAAGGTTCTAAATATGTTCTTCTGTGTCCCATCTTCAACTCAAGCATGGCTGATTTTTCAAAGCCTTTTTTTGCCAGGAGTAGGGAGGTGATTTGAGTATCGGTAGAAAGATCACAAGATTTGAAATTGGTTGCTTTTGGATTATTATATGGAAGAAGTTAAAGGATAAAAGGGTTTATAGGACAAATAATATTTTGGAAGAGAATATATAGATGGACTCTAACATGATTTTGAAATTCAGTTTGTGTAAAGATGAAGACTGATATTTGGAGCTCTAGGACTACAAACAAGGAAAATAAAGGCCTCTTGTGATTGCCTATGATAAGTTCAGTATGGTGGAACAGGAGTCATGGGTCCCAGGGCAGTGGCTGCTTTATTGGCTTGCTTTTGGAACTGTTTTTCAGATAGCCTTCCTCAGCAGCCCAGGCCCGTATTGGGTTTACATGCAGCTTAAGCCAGCACACCCAGCGTCTGCTGAGGGAAGGTGGAAGATCTGAAAAGATATGTTAAGAGGAGGAGTGGGGAAGTAAAGGCAATAAAAGTAAACTGTATGAATGTATGAAATTCTCAAAGAACTAATAAAAATTATATTTGAATCAACATCAAATATATTTTATATATTAAAATAATTTGCATAAAACATCCTTGACACTGAAAGTGTAAGTTTTATTGAAGCTTCACAGCTTCTGTTCTGAGAGCATATTCTAACTCTATAGAATTGACTTATATACACTTTGAGTAAAGTTAATTTGAGTGTATGATGTTTTTAGTTATTTGCAAGGGTTTTTATAATAAAATTGTATTTTAAATTTTCTCTTCTTTTTGGCATTCTCCTTACCCCATAGTACTGGAAACTGGACCCAGAGCCTTACAACAGTCTACTACTGAGCTTTATTCCTAGCCATCTTTTCATTCTTTATTTTGAGACACTGACTCACTACTTAGGCTGGTCTTAAACTTGTGATCTGCTTGCATCATTCTCCTGAGTGACTGGAACTTTAGCACTGTACCATCTGGTCAGGCTTGAGTACCATTAACTGAGTGGCCGTGGGGCATAGCTATTAATGTGGTTGGTATTCACACACTTCACATGAGATTTGGCTGGTGCTTTCTAAGTTTTTAAATTCTGTGACCTGAGCCCAGTCTGTCTCACCTGTGAGGTCAGTTCCTTCTGGAAAGATGAGAAGTTGTATTGGTTCATGGATGTCACAAAAATAATCAATCATGTCTTCAAAATGGCTCTTATCATCCTTCCACTTCCTGTGAACGAAGATAAAGGCGGCAGCTTGCATGGCCCAGCCTAGGAAAAATTGAACAAGCATTTGCATAAACTTTAGTAGCACTGCCCACAAACTACTAAACATAATTTCCAGGTCTTCGACTTTATTTTGCTCTATTTAGTATCATAGTAAGCATTCTATGACATACCATAAATAACATATAAACCACAGTACTTTTTAAAGGAATCTGGTAATCTCGGGGATTGTAATTTTTTGTTTGCTTTTGTTGCTATTGTTTTGAGAAAGCGTTTCTCTGTGTAAACTTGGTCGTCCTATAACTCAACTCTGTAGACCAGGCTGGCCTCTTAACTCAGAGATCTGCCTGCCAGAGTGCAGAGATTAAAAGGTGTGCACCACCACCACCCAGCTAAATTCTTTAAAACATCCTTTAAGCCATAGTTTGCCACTATTATCTCAAGACACTACTGTTTACCAAGTAGTAAGGAAAAAAGGTTCTCAGATCACAGGAGAATTCTATATTTCCTTTTCTGTACTCTCAAACTAAATGCAAATGCTATTTTGAATAGTAGTCACTTAAGATTTTACCTAAATGAAAAGGGAAATTCTAGAATGTCTGCTATGCACATTCCTTGTAGTGTCTATGTGGGCCTACTGCCTTTCTCAGAGGGAGACTCACCTTACTGCTGGAAAGGCAGCCTTGATAAGCCTATCTGTGTTTCAGATGCCTGCCCATCTTTCGCTATTTATAGCCTCTGCAGCTTCTGCTGGAGATGCCTAACTCAGGAGAGCCTATGTACAGTCTCTGGAAAAGCTCACAAAGGATGAAAAACATGGGCCCAACACAGTAACTCTCTAGGCCAACCGAATGTCCATTCTGTCTTCAAACTTCCCCCTGGACTGTGGGAAAGCAGACACCATGAAGCTATTTCTGTCAATGGCAGGAGCATTAGGTACCAGGAGACAGTATGGCCCACAGTATGAAACATGGACTCCCTACCCCTTGGCAGACACTGTGCTGACCTCAGCTCGACTGGCTTGGAAACAGCACATCCTATTCCATTCCTTTGCTTTTCTCATCTTACTGTATTTAGTGAGCCTGTTGAAGCAGGCAACTCCATCAACACTGATGGAGTTCAATTATTAATCTCCACCAACCCAAACAGCTCTTAAGTCTATCACCGGGTAAGCAGGAAGAATGCAGTTTAAATTTAATTTTAATTTTTTAAAAGTAAAATAATAAGGCCAAAAATGTATGCTCACCACCACCCTTGTTACAGGATTTGTAGGAATCACTAATTGCTCCAAAGACTGTTTACTTTTCTGTCACATTCCTAAACCTCACAGAGATGTTTCTAATATTTTGACTTGACCCCAAGTTTGCTGACCTCTTTGCTTGTGCCCTTCTGTTAGACCTTTTCTTTTGAAAACTGTTTTTGTCTTCACATTCCTGAAATGTATTTTTGGTTCTTAACTTTGGAAGCTGGTTTGGCTAAAAATAGAATTTGAGGTTCCAAATCACTATTTCCTTAGAATCTCAGAACATTTCCCACAGCCTTCTATCCCTCAGTGTGGTCAGTGCGGCTAGCAGCCAGGAAGAAGCCAAACCCAACCTCAGCCATGCAATAGCCTGCCCACACTTCAAGCTTTAATGATTTTTCTCTTTTGTCCCAATAAGTGAGTTTATCTCAGCAATCATATTTTGTTTTTAATATTTGCCAATAGTTCTTTTCTATACCAGCTATTTCATGCATAAATAGTGTAAGAATAAAATATTTAGTGAATGCTAACAATGTGCTGGGCATTATTCTAAGCATTTCATTAATTCATTAATTTCATTAATTAATCAGGTAAAAGTTACTATCTCTAGCACATTGATGAGACATTTTGAGATGCAAGTAAAACAGGTGGTCTGGTTCCAAAGCTACATTTTTGTTTATTTGTTTGTTTTCTTGTTTTTAGTTTAGTTTTGAAACAAGGTCTCATTCTGTAGCCCAAACCCAAGCTGGCTTCAGGCTTATTTTGCAGCCCAGGCTGGTTCACTCTCCCATCATGCTATTTATTCTTACATTGTTGGCATGAAATTATAGCATCAAATATTTCAAATCTGTGTGAAGGTTCTGCACCAATGTCTCAGTGCTAACAGAGTATACTGTTCTCTAGGAAGACCCAACTTTGGTTCTCAGAACCCATGTTCAGCAGTTCATGACCACTCATAACTCCAGCTCCAAAGGGATCAGACACCTTTGGGTTCCACAGCACTTGCACACTCTGTCTGCGTGCGTCTGTCTGTCTGTCTGTCTGTCTGTCTGTCTGTCTCTCTCTCTCTCTCTCACACACACACACACACACACCACACTTAAAAATATTAATAAACCTTTATAAATCACTGTGCTGTATATTCCAAACAGCTTCCCTCCAATAATACACATTTGAATTTCTCTTATCATTTGAGGCCTCCAGGTGCAGCATCCTTTGACAACCACCCCCTCAAGAGGAGAAAAGACACCTACAGCATGACTAGCCGACCTACACCTACTTGGCCATGATCACCTTGGAAATTCAGGCCATACCCTCTGCAAACTGAAGCTGTCCCAAATCATCTGTCAGGTCCAGGCAGGGTTCCCCTTCTTCAGGGATCATTACAAGGGCTGGAAGGACTCCATCCACCACAACAACCTTTCCTCTAGCCAGTGCTTCCGTAAGGTGCTCAAGGACCATGCACAGCCCCAGGCCAAGGGCAACTTTTGGGCAGAGGGACTGTGCCTTCACAACACTGCCCTGTGCCAGCGATGGCAGAACCCAGCACACAGCTGGCCTCATCAGCCACCCAGTGCCCACCACCATCCAGGGAAGATTTTAGCATCAAGTCTCTACTAGGGGACCTTGGGAAAGAATCAACATGGCCCCCAGTATCCTGAGCTTGCTGGACAGAGCAGCCCAGCTCAGACATGCACCTGGTCTAAGGAGGAAGAAAGGGTGTGCTCTGTACCCTCTAACTCCTCTGAGAAGATTCTGTGGCCCCTCTGTTCCTTCCCTGAGCCCACAAGAATAGAGGAGGAAACTTCCCAAGGAGAAGTCATTAGGCTTTCTCCCCTTCCTCAGAGCAAGGCACCTGGCCTCTCCACTTACTTCAGGGTACCCCAGATCCTATGGGAAGTCCAGGACAGGAAGCTACCCCATCTACACTCCAAATATAGTAATGACCTTAGCCACACACCTCCCACTCTTGTCTCCATCTTCAACCATTCCAGCCTACTAGCATACAAGCAATGAATCCCAAGAGTCCCAGGATCTCATTGATCTAGATTCCCACTTTCAAGAGGCACCAACCAAGAAGAGCATCTGTAATCTGCCACCAATCGGACCTGGCAGCTCCTGCTCCAGGCTGGCTCTTTTCCTGGTATAACCTAACAGAGGATGATTCTCTTCCACTCATGGATATCATTTTGATGAAGAACCAGAGCTAGGGGCATGACAACAGCAACAACTTTAAAACACCAGGCACAGCCTTCCTGAAAGTCCACAGCTTTAATTGGGTTACTCCAGAAAGGGTTTTGCCTCTGCCAATCATAGCTTTGACTCTCACATACACACAGACAGGTCTGGAGAAGAGGGGCTCAGCCTAGAGTACTGCTTCTTTCCTTGACTTCACCTTCTCAGACCATCATGCCATCCATTTATCCATCGCTCTGTCACCACGTCTTCCTAGCTCCAGGCTAGGGGATGAAGAGCCAAAAGTAGGTCCAATGTGAATGAAGTCTTGCCCTCCCTCAACTGCCTGGGTAGGAGGTAGTGCCTTTTAGGGAAAGGGTAAAGAAATGAAACACTGGAGCCTACATGGTTTGGGTGTGGTGGAAGTAGGAAAGATTAACAGTAAGTAAATTTACTTTTTTTTAAAAAGCTGTGCAGTTTCTTTCTTTCTTTTTTCTTCTTTTCTTTTCTCTCTCTCTCTCTCTCTCTTTTTTTAAAGTTTTTCAAGACAGGGTTTTCTCTGTGTAGCCTTGGCTGTCCTGGACTCTGTAAAGCAGGCTGGCCTTGAACTCACAGAGATCTGCCTGCTCTGCCTCCCAGAGTGCTGGAATTACAAGAGTGCACCACCGTGGCCAGCTCGTAGTTTCCTCCAATACTTGTTTATACCATGCTCACATTTGTAATGAATGTTCTAGGGTTGGCAAGACAGCTCAGAAGGTAAAGGTCCTCGACGACAAGCCTGATGTCCTCAGTTCATTCCCCAGAACTCACTGACTGCTCAAGTTGTCCTCTGACATCGCCATGTGCACACTCATAGATATAAGCAAGGGAAAATGGCTGCATTGCCCAGTCTCTATCTCTTTCCTCTCAAGAGGTTAAGATCACCTTGAGCCTTTAACATCTTCCCTTCCACGTACATGGTGCCTGTGTTTTCACATCTTTTTCACATAAATATTTGTTTCTTTTCATTAAAAAAAAATAACGTAAGAACATCTTGCAAGAATTTTTCCCCTTCCATTTCACTGTCACCAATTCATATTTTATCCATGTTGAAAGCCAATTGTCAGAGTTTTCTTAACGTTACTGAAATTCTCAAAACACGCACGTTCATACATTTATTTAAACTTTCTTGGGCTAATTAGTGGCAGTGAAACTTAAAATGAAAAGTCAGTCTACAGGTCTTTTCATGTTCCCATGTACTGTCTTTGCCTGGATTTCTCAGGAAAGGGCCATCATCAGCCAGGCTTACAGAAAATGTGTGAGGTCAAGTCAGCCAAGACAGCGTCTTCTTTATAAATCCCAAGTTACAGCATCAGCATCAATTTCTGAGAGCAGACGTGAGAACCTCTGGCATCCTCTGTGTCCTACCATGGTCCAGACTTTATAACTTAGTTTTTACTTACATTCCTTTTTATGAAGATGTAGAATTTTCTAGAAGAAACTATCCATTTGAATGTATTTTTGTACTATTTTTCAAGAAAGGGTTTCTCTGGTAGCCTTGGCTGTCCTGGAACTCGATCTGAAGACCAGGCTGGCCTTGAACTTAGAGATCCTCCTGTCTCTGCCTTCGGAGTGCTGGGATTAAAGGTGTAGGCCACCTCTGCCAGACTCATTTGAATGGATCTTTCACTTAAAAAAAAAAAGCCTCCACATGTGCACAGGCAGACATTAATACATTTTTGTAATAAAAAGTATACTTATGTACCATCATTTTTCGTACATCATCTTTAGTACAGAAGGCGTAAAAGGTAAAGACTCATAAAAACACCTGCACTACTCAGCTATTACTCTCAGAACTGAACCTTGGTGATAGCTTGGACAATAGCATGGCTGTCTGTGTATCTGCAAAAGCAATGTGGTATCTTCTATATCTTCTGTTAACACTATGAACAAGACACCAAAGACCAACATATTAGTCAACTATTCTGTTCAATAATATTTTCAGTCCTGAACCAAGGATAAGGGTGAAACCAAGAAATGGTTCTAAAAGGCCTCGAATTAAATGAGAATGAATAATATGAATAGATGCAGACTGTATGTGAAAATTCTAGCACAAAGATACTGAGAAGCAGTTACTGTTCCCAGAATGCCAACTTCAGTCAAGATGCTAAGTGTCATATAGGTAAAGTCAGAGGAGTGCCACCGTCCTGGAACTCACAAGAAATGGAGCAAAGCTCTCCACTCTTCTGAGAACATCCATTTCCAAAGTTTCTGGCTTTTCAAAACACCCCGATTTAGGCAGGCCCTGACCTCAGAGCCTCTCTCTCCTACAGTGACTCTGTTGCAGATGCTGCAATATTAAGTTCACAGACAGTATACTCAAAACAAAATGCAAAGCATGAAACACAAAGAAGTAAGTGATCTTCTAAAGCAAACCTATTTTATAAAACAATTTCCAAATCCAAAACCCACAAAATTGTGAAAGAAAACAAACCCAAAAACGCACGCATGGCACACCCCACTATTTCTCCTGGCATGGAGATTATCCTAGAAAATATCCTCTCTCCTGGCTAACTCTATACACTCTTGTTTAACACTGAGTTGGCAAGGTAAGGTCTCTCATTTGTGGTATAATTCAGTGGCTCCATTTTAACATAGGCCAATGGGTTTTTCATCCTTTAGATTCTCCGCTGATCAATTTTCTAGATGTTTTATCATCTACCTACAGCTTGATCGAATTCTCAAGTTAAGTATATCACTAGTTCCGTAGGACCCAGACTATGCTAGCAACTACAATGTAGTAGGCAGACCCATGACACATTTCTAAGCATATCCACACGGAACTCCTGAACAGCTGAATATGTTATGTTACAGACAAAGGGCAGCAGAGGTTGCTATGCAGCTAAGTTTAAGACTGGAAAAATTAGCCTACATTTAATAAGCCAAAAGTAATCATAATAGCCCTTAAAAGCAGAAAAGATGGGGAGGGGAAAGACTCAGTTTCAAAATGAAAGGGTATAGACTCAACTAGTCACTGTTGTCTTTGAAGAAGGGGCCACAAACCAGAGAGCGTATCTACTATATGCTGGGAAAGGCAAAAAAATCCATCTCCCACAGAGAGCACATCAAAAAGGACCTATCCCTAGGCAGGGTTCCAGACACCTCGTAACACAGCACTCTGTGAGTTTGAGGCCAACCTGGTCTACACAGTGAGACCTTGTAAGAGAAAGGTAAAAGAAACAAGATAAGTATATCAAAAAGACAGAAGCATCAGCCTGGAAGAATTTCCTACATCCAAAACTAAAAAAATGTCAGTACTAATGACAGTCCTAGACAATAAGCCAAACGATACAGCAAGCATCATGAGCATGGACTGTTGCTGATGCGTACAATACAGTCACTGGAGAAGATACAGGATGCAGCATGATGAACATAGTACCACGGCAGCAGAGAAGCCTGGCTGACACCAGACCACACCACTCAAGTGATTAAGGTACAGATCACCGACAGAGCACTTGCCACCACGAACCTCTCTGATATGAGAATGGCACCATCTAATGTAGAAACAACATAGACACTAAAAATGAAGAGCATCCTACCCAGAAGCACCATATAAGCAAGGGCATACTGCCACAAAGTGGAGCAAGGTAACTAAAAGCAAGGCGGTCCCCTCAAGGGATCCTAGGAGGAAAAAAGGGCATTAACAGAAAGATTGGTAAAGCCAATCCAATCATTTTAATGAAGTACTGTTATGAAAGAAACTAACACCATGAGGAATTGTGTAAATAGGGACATCCTTTATTATCTTTCCATTTCCAATAAATCAAAAAGTATTCCCTGCGGCTGAAAAGATGGTTCAGAGGTTAAGAGCACTGGTTGCTCTTCCAAAGGTCCTGAGTTCAATTCCCAGCAACCACAGGGTGGCTCACAACCATTTGTAATGGGATCTAGTAGCCTCTTTTGGAGCAGGAAGAATATTGTATATATATTAAACATAAAGGAAATATTTTCTGTAAGATTTATTACAAGAAATAAAAAAGATGGCAGCTGCCAAACTTTTAAAAATGACACAAGCTTAAAATAAATATAACTTCTAATTTATCCTAGCATTAAAAATGCAGTAACAGTTTACATATACTTAGTCACAAGAGAAAAGACCACTGAAAATATTGGTCAATATCCAGGCACAGTGGTGCACACCTGTAATTCCAGCACTCTGGGAGGCAGAGGCAGGCACATCTCTGTGAATTAGAGGCCAGCCTGGTCTACAAGGTGAATCCAGGACAGCCAGGGCTACACAGAGAGACCCTATCTTGCGGGAAAAAACTGGTCAAGTTATCTATTGAAAACTAAGGTTAGGGGCTGGAGAGATGCCTCAGTGGTTAAGAGTACTGCTTGTTCTTCCAAAGGACCTGGGTTCAATTCCCAGCACCCACATGGCAGCTCACAATTGTCTGTAACTCCAAAATCTGACACCCTCACACCAACGCACATAAATTAAAATTAAATGAAATCTTAAAAAGGAAAAAAAAAAGAAAGAAAACTAAGGTTAGCAAACAACTATCAGGTACACAGAGTCTGTCTCTTGCGCCCTTTTACTATTATGGCAAAGCTGGCTCTAAACTGGTCACTACATTGTGTTTATGCCTCACCAATAAATACAAAGCAGACTAAAGGCCTTACAATTCACCCAATTCGTTTATTGCTCACTCCTAAAATGAGCACTACAAAAGCACACCTTAAAGATAATTTTAGAATATAATTACAGGGAAAGGAATTCTTTGATTTTTAGCAGACCTAAGGATACAAACTATGCGTCTTGCTTTCCCATGCCTCACCTGCAGCCCTGTACATCTGGCTGAGAAGCCAGCTGCAGTGCACATCAACAGGACAGCCAACTTAAGGGACAATTTGTAGTAAGTTCAGTTCTGTGACTGGTAACCTGTAAGCCACTTCTCTGGACCGGGGAAACCCGCCACCTTCCACATAGCTGAGGGTCCATCCTCTGCTCAGAAGTCAACCAACACATCAAAAACAAGTTACAGGTCATTTACTGAGACCAGTGACAGTATCCTTAGCTGCATGTAATTCCAGAATGTGTAAGCCTGACATACTTTTAGCCTGGCATATAATTTAACTGAACTAAACCTTTCTTCCCCAAGGTACCTCCTTACACACATACACCCAAAACATAGCACAAGCAAATTCATTTCTGCCAAGCAACTCTGGCAAGCAAACTACAGAATAAACTGTTATATTCAACTACCAACAGAATTGCCGACGTGAAATCATCTATTGTGTGAGTCCTCTAGGCAACAAACTGCTCACCATACTTCATTTGACAGTTTTTATGACGCTCTTAGCTCATGACAAGCAGTGAGCCCAACGATGAGCACGTCACAGCTTGGAGAGATGGTGGGAAGTACATTACCCACAATGGTTACGGCTGTCAGTAACAAAAGAGCCATCTGCAAGTCTAGACCTACAGTAAGTCTGGCCCCAAGGCTGGCTCCGAGCCCAGGATGGCACATCCTAGCTGCCATGCCCTCCTGTGGGTGTGAATCATGCCATTCTTCACGTTGTGTGGTTCTCCTTTCCGTTCCCTGACACACATGTCCTATGCACTATTTTAACAGGCTAGGCTGGTCTGCACTCTCAGCACAAGCTCCAAAGGATCAGAGGTTGAGGTGTGAGGATGTGTGGAGCCCTGTGCGCCTGTCTGTACCGGTCTGCAGTAGTGTCATTGAGAGGGCAGGGAATGGGAAGGAACACTTCAGGGCAGGAAATGTTTCTGAATCTGTCAGGGAGTCAAGGACTTCAGGTGGTGACTATCCGGACTTTCCACCATGTCTTCCAGGAAGCAGATCTATGGTAGATGCTGATGCTGTCAAGTCCCTCCAAGCTCGTCTAGTATTTTGCAAGGTATTTTTGGTTTTGTTTTTTTAGCTATCTTTTAAGTATTGCCTTTGAAATATTAAAGTCACAGTGTTTTGTTTTCTGAAGGACCCCAAGCACAAGTTGAGTGTGCTTTGTCACCAGAAGTGTTTTATTTTGTGGACTTTTTTGTAAAAGTATTTCACATGCATAACGCAACCCAAGTCTAAATACAACATTCACTTGACTTTCATATCAATCTTATACTCAGAGCCTGTACTGATTTTAAACAGCAGTTGCATTAATTTTGTGCATTTTGATAGCATTAACCATGTGGTCTCATGGTAGAACAAGCAGCATCATGTTAGTATTTTAAAACTTTGAGACTTTAGAACTTGAAAACTCTGATCTTCTGATGGGGTGCTCAGCCCAATGTAGGTGTCAGAGCACCTATGACAACCTTACTCCACCATAGTCCCCAAACCACCGTGTCCGCATTGTGGTTCTCCTCCTTTTCCTTGTAAAGCACTATGGAGACTTCTTGTTAAGCTATTTCCTGTTCTTTAATTCAGTGGGTTCTCATCACATCTCATCTTATTTTCATGTCAACTAGCATCCTCTGTATTTCTCATTCAAAATGTTCTATTCAAATGCTTGCATCATAATATTTAATTCATTTTATAGTGTTCGGGGGTTCTGTTTCTGTTCTCTACATATCTACAATAAATAATAAAACTGAAACTAATTATAATTTTTAAAAAGCTAAAAACAATCTAACTAAACAGTTAAGGCATCCTATGTGCAAATGATGATTGCATACATAAAAGCCCATAAAGATGTCACTGATAAATCATGCTCAGAATAGTGGCAAGAAACGATATCAACATATAAAAAACATCTTATGTACCAATGACAAACACACTAAAAAATAATCCCATCCACAATAAACTAAAAAGAAAGAAAGAAAGGAAGGAAGAAAGAAAGAAAGAAAGAAAAGTAAGAAAAGAAAAGAAAAAGAAATCTTGGACTAAAGCTAAATAAAGAAGTAAAAAATCTATAAATGAAAAGTATAAAGCACAGAAGAAAAACTGAGGAAAATATTAGCAGATTGAAAAGCTATCCCACACTCACAGATCAAAAGAATTGTGAAAAGCAGCTGTTTACCAAAAGCAATCTATAGAGTAAATAAAATCTCCATCAAGATTCCAGCACCATGTCTGGCAGAAATAGGGGGAGTGGGTCTTAAATTGTATATAGAAGCACGACACACCCCAGATACTCAAAGCAACCCTGAGCAGAAAGAACGATACAGGAGAACGTCTGACGTGAAGTTACACTACCAAGCCACAGTAGCAACAGCAGCATAGCCCTGGCACAAAGACAGACACATACATCCGAGGAACAGAGGACCCAGATGTATGCCTACACAGCTACAGCCACTTAATTTTTTGACAAATATGCCAAAACACACACTGGAGAAAAGACAGCCCCTTCATCAGATGCTGCTGGGCAAACTGCATCTACAAGTAAAATGAAACTAGATCTTTATCTTCCACCTGCACAAACATCAACTCCAAATGCAAAGACCTCCACATAAAAACAAAAACTCTGAAACTATTATAGGAAAAGTAGAGAAAACACTTCTCAGTAGGACTCCAGCCCCCACAAAATAAGAGCAGTAATCTAAACTAACAGGAAGGTAATCAAGAAATCACAAAGTTCTGTACTAGAAATGACACAGTTAACTAAGTGAGGAGACTGCCTGCAGAATGGAAGAAAAGCCTCACCAGCACTTCACCTGATAGGGAGAGTACATAAAACACACAGAGGTCTTAGAAAACCAAAGCAAGGAAGCAAATAATTCAATTTTTAAAAATGGACTATGAAGTTGAACACACCATTCTTAAAAACAACAATACAAATGGCTATCAAATGTTTGAAAATATGTTCAATATCCTTACCCAAATATGGAAATTCAAACTACTTTGAGATTCCGCCTCACTCCAGCTAGAATGGTTATTATCAAGAAGACAAACGACAACAGATGTTGGCGAGGATGCAGAGAAAAGGAGACCCTCACTCATCATTTGTGAGGATGTAATCTGGTATAGTCACTATATAAATCAGTGTGCAGAAAAAGACCCTAACAAAGGCCCAGTCGGTTACTTATATGATCCTAGGCATCTATGTACAGGACGCCATATCCCACCACAGAGAGCCTTGTGCAGCCACGTTCATTGCTGTTTTATTCACAACAACAAGGTGAGAATCAGCCCAGATGTCCACCAACTGATGATTGGGCAAAAAAGTATAGTTATGTACACAACAGATTTTATTCAGTCAATAAAAAAATAAAATTAGAAAATAGCATGAAAATAAATGGAGCTGTAAAATAACTTATTAAATGAAGTAACTCAGGGTCAAAGACATAAACACCACATGGTCAAAACAAAAACAAAAACCAAAAACAAAAACACCACATGGTCTCACATGAGAACTTAGCTTTTATTTTATATGTGCATTTATGAAGAAGTAAATGTGTGAGGAATCCAGGAAACTAAAGATTCTTTAAATAGAATAGTTGTGTAGCAGAAAGCATGTGATATAAAAGCAAGAACAGAAAGATCAGGAGATAGATTTAAGTGGGTGCTCCTGTAAAAGATTTTTATATCTGGTCACACACACAAAAAAGAAAAGACAGAAAGGTAGAGGTGACAAGTCAAGTCAGAAAATGGAAAAGGATTATTAATGAGAGTAAGGATGAGAAAAATGAAAAAACAGGGTGAACACAACCAAAATACATGTATGTGTTTTGTGTGTGTGTATATGTGCATGTATGAATATGTTGTGGTATGCTAATAAATTTATTCTAAAAAGAGAAAGAGGCAGAATCCATGTGGTCTTGCTTTCAAGAAAGAAGTCTACTGTAAAAAGACTCAGCTCAGTGTGGTGCAGCACTGTGATCGGGTGCAGGACTGCAAACTGGTGCAGCGCTGTGATCGGGTACAGCTCTGTGATCTGGTGCAGCTCTGTGATCTGGTGCAGCTCTGTGATCGGGTGCAGCTCTGTGATCGGGTGCAGCGCTGTGATCTGGTGCAGCTCTGTGATCTGGTGCAGCTCTGTGATCTGGTGCAGCTCTGTGATCTGGTGCAGCTCTGTGATCGGGTGCAGCTCTGTGATCTGGTGCAGCTCTGTGACTGGGTGCAGCTCTGTGATCGGGTGCAGCTCTGTGATCGGGTGCAGCTCTGTGATCTGGTGCAGCTCTGTGACTGGGTGCAGCTCTGTGATCGGGTGCAGCTCTGTGATCGGGTGCAGCTCTGTGATCTGGTGCAGCTCTGTGACTGGGTGCAGCTCTGTGATCGGGTGCAGCTCTGTGACTGGGTGCAGCTCTGTGATCGGGTGCAGCTCTGTGATCTGGTGCAGCTCTGTGATCGGGTGCAGCTCTGTGATCGGGTGCAGCTCTGTGACTGGGTGCAGCTCTGTGATCTGGTGCAGCTCTGTGATCTGGTGCAGCTCTGTGATCGGGTGCAGCTCTGTGATCGGGTGCAGCGCTGTGATCTGGTGCAGCTCTGTGATCGGGTGCAGCTCTGTGACTGGGTGCAGCTCTGTGATCTGGTGCAGCTCTGTGATCGGGTGCAGCTCTGTGATCTGGTGCAGCTCTGTGATCTGGTGCAGCTCTGTGATCTGGTGCAGCTCTGTGACTGGGTGCAGCTCTGTGATCTGGTGCAGCTCTGTGATCGGGTGCAGTGCTGTGATTGAGGAAGCACTGTGATCTGATATAGGTTTGTGAGTGGGTGCAGCACTATACTCTTAGCACTTAGGAGACTGAGAGGCAAGGGACTCACTCATGTTTGAGGCCAGCCTGAGGCTATCTCAAAAAAACAAACAAATAAACAAACAAACAAAAAATCCAAAAGTCAAACAAACAGACTAATAATTAAGTAACAGCTCACAGGTATAAAGAGTGTGAGGAGCACAGAGGAAGGTGAGGTGAGATCAAGCCTACAGCTGAAGGAGAACTGTCGGGAGCCGCTCCGCCATTCTTCACAAAAGCCCTTATGGCCAGTGCGCATGCGCAAGCACGTTACGCAGGCGGTATGCTAATTAGGTATTCTCTAGAGCACCAATCACGAGAAGACACGTCCCTCCACGCCTCCATAGTTCCTATATAAGCCGGGGATTTTACGGGGAGAGGGTCCTTCCCCATCTGCTATCAAGAAGAGCTGTAACAATAAAAATCGCTGCCAGAAGAATCCTGAGTTGCCGCGTCTCCTTTATCGGCGAAAGGTGCGCGCGACAAGTGGTGCCGAAACCCGGGACCTGCCGACCCCTGGGTGAAGGAACGACTTGAAGGACCCCCGACTGCTCGTCGGAAGAGGATTCAGAACTGACGGCGTGAGAAGCCTAGGCACTTTTCTGCAAGGTATGATTTCTTTTGTGTGGTACGGTCCGCTCTTGCTGGTTGCTTTTGTTATCGTCTTGCTGTGTTGCCTTTGTCTTATAGAAGATAAAGGATACAGAAAGACAGTTAGCAAGGGGCAAAAGGCTTTGGCCGACCACCAAGATAGTCTATCAGAAGCAGAAAAGGAAAGAGGTTTAAAGAAAAGGAAGAAACCTCAATCAAAAGATTCGAATTAAAAGGGAAACTGAAGGAGGGAGAGAAAGAGAAAGCCAGTGGGCTGTATCCCGTCTTAGATGAATTTAAAAATCTTAAAGTAGAATCTTCCGCCTCTGAGGAGACGTCTTCAGAGGACGGGGACTTGGGATCTGCCTCAGAGGAGGACGAGTTAGATCCTGAGGAACAAATAGAACTGGATGAGGAAGCTGCTAAATATGAGTCAGAGAGATATGGGGTTGATCCGCCATTCGCCCCTAGGTGTAGACCGTCAGCGCCTCCTCTAGAGGAGGCAACCTCGGCAAAAAAACAAAAGGATGGCGACAAGACTTAAGACGGCTAGCTCCTTAATTCCAGAGAAAGAAAGACAAAAGATTAGAGCAGCTTTTCCCGTGTGGGAAGATGCCAACAGCAACGACAATATTCTCAATTAGAGTTAAAACAGCTAAAAGCCTTGGCAGAAGCAGTTCAAACTTATGGCATTAATGCTTCCTATACTCAGGCATTGGTGGACAGGCTAGCAGATCAGGCCATGACTCCACAAGACTGGTATAATACAGTCAAAGCATGTCTCACTATGGGACAATACTTAGACTGGAAATCTATTTTTCATGACCTCTGTGCAACCCAAGCTCGCCAAAATCTAGCTAATCAACATCCGCAATGGAATTTTGATATGCTTACTGGACAAGGACAATGGGTAGCTAATCAAACCATGTATCCAGTGGAAGTCTATGGTCAAATTAATAAGGCAGCGGTTAAGGCATGGAAGAGTTTACCTAATAAAGGACAAGTTACAGGAAATTTGACAAAGGTTATTCAAGGATCCAATGAGCCATTTTCAGATTTTGTAGCCAGGATGATGGAAGCTGCAGGAAGAATTTTTGGAGACCCGGATACTGCCATGCCTTTAATAGAACAGTTAATTTTTGAACAATGTACCCGAGAATGTAGAAATGCAATAACACCCTGGAAAGGAAAAGGGCTTAATGCCTGGATGAAAGCATGCAGGGAAATAGGAGGACCTTTGACTAATGCAGGTTTAGCTGCAGCAGTCTTATCCGCTCAAAAGGCTGCGAGTTTGAGATGTTTTAGATGTGGAAAGCCAGGTCATATCCAGAAACAATGTCGCTCACAAAACCTTGCCGATAAAAGAGTAGGCACCCGGCAACCAGGGTTATGCCCAAAGTGCAAAAAAGGAAAGCACTGGGCAAATGAATGTAGGTCCGTAAAAGACATTCAGGGCCGACCAATTAATGATTATCATCTAAAAAACGGACAGAGGGGCCCCGTCCCAGGGCCCTCAAATGTATGGGGCAATAGAGAGAGAGAGAGAGAGAGACCTCAGAACAAATCCAGAGAGTTTGTGAGAGCAAAACAGTCAGGAGGGCAACATCCGGATCGCAGGATTGGATTTGTGTGCCGCCACCAGAGCAGTATAACCCCTGTCATGGGATGCCAACCTATATCTTCAGATCTTTATGGGCCTTTGCCTGAGGACTCAGTAGGCCTGGTAATTGGAAGGTCTTCTACAACCTTGCAGGGTTTGATAGTACATCCAGGAGTGGTAGATCAGGACTATATGGGACAAATTAAGGTTATGTGCTCATCTCCTAGAGGGATCAGCGCCGTGGCCCCGGGGGATAGAATAGCTCAGCTTCTTGTGTTGCCAAGCTTACACCAGATGTTCCCAAGTAGGGAACAGAGTAGAGGAACCTCTGGCTTTGGATCTTCCGGAGGACAACATGCATTCTTATCCCTACAATTAGATGGTAGACCCACTATGGAGTTAAAGATTCAGGGAAAAAGATTAAGGGCCTTCTGGACACGGGGGCGGATACCACTATTATGTCCACCAAGTGGTGGCCCCCAGAATGGCCTGTTAACCAGTCCTCACAGTCTTTACAAGGATTAGGGTATGAAGCTTCACCCAATGTCAGTGCTAGAGTCCTGCATTGGGAGGATTTTGAAGGTAGAACAGGCACTGTAGTCCCTTATGTCCTAGATCTCCCTATTAACCTATGGGGTAGAGATATATTGGGCAAATGGATTTTAGACTTACCAATGATTACTCTTCTAATAGTCAAGAGATGATGAAAAATAGGGGCTGTGTTCCTAAAAAAGGGTTAGGGAAATCATTACAGGGCAGAACTAGTCCAATATCAGTATTTCCAAAACAAGATAGAACCGGCCTGGGTTTTTCCTAAGGGCCATTTTGGAGGCAATTCCCATACCTTGGCAATCAGAGGGGCCAGTGTGGGTTCCTCAATGGCCACTTCCCTCTGAGAAGCTCCTGGCCGCGCGAGAGCTGGTTCAAGAACAATTAAATGCTGGACATTTAGAGAAATCAACTTCACCATGGAATACTCCTATTTTTGTTATTAAGAAAAAATCAGGGAAATGGAGACTACTTCACGATTTAAGAGCCATCAATGCACAAATGCAAATTATGGGACCCATTCAAAGGGGATTGCCCTTACTGTCAGCTTTACCAAAAAATTGGGAACTTATCATTATAGATATCAAGGATTGTTTCTTTTCTATACCCTTACATGAGCAGGATAAGAGGAGATTCGCTTTTACCTTACCGAGTATTAATCATGAAGAACCTGATCAACGATTTCAATGGAAAGTCCTTCCTCAAGGGATGGCCAATAGCCCCACCATATGTCAAATGTATGTTGCTAATGCTATTCAACCTGTGAGGGATAAGTTCAAAAGCTTAAGAATTTGTCATTATATGGATGACATCTTATTATGTCATTCCGATAAGGAGCTTATACAGCAAGCCTTCGTCTTCTTAACGGAGTCCCTCAGAAATAGAGGGCTGCATATAGCCCCAGAAAAGGTGCAAGAAGGTGAATTAGGAAACTTTTTAGGCACTACTATAAGTCCAACCATGGTTACGCCTCAAAAGATTACCATTAGGAGAGACACATTAAAGACTCTAAATGATTTTCAAAAGCTATTAGGAGATATTAATTGGATAAGACCCTACTTACATTTAACCACTGCAGAACTTAAGCCCTTATTTGCTATTCTAGAAGGAGAGTCTACTATTACATCAGCCAGACACTTAACACCTGAGGCATTAAAGGTTTTAGATATGGTAGAGAAAAGATTAAAGGAAGCATTCTTAACTCGCATTGATCCAAAAAGTCCTTTTCAGCTGTGTGTTATCCCATCGCCCCAACAACCTACAGCGGTGTTGTGGCAAAACGGACCATTACTGTGGATTCATTCACACACTTCTCCAGGGAAAGTTTGGGACATTATCCAACTCAAGTAGCAGATATTGCTCTTAAAGGAGTACAGATGGCTTTAACCCACTTTGGCATAGAACCTAATGTAATTATAACGCCTTATGCCAGCCAACAAGTGCACATACTATGTTCCACTCTGGACGTTTGGGCTATCCTGCGCTGCTCTTATTCAGGAGAGAAATAGATAATCACTATCCAAAACATCCCTTATTGCATTTTGCACTAACAAATGCATTTATTTTCCCTAAAATGACAAGAAACTAAGCCAATTTCAAATGCTCTGGATGTGTTTACAGATGGCTCAAAAACAGGCATAGGTGCCTATGTAGTTAATGGGCAAGTTGTTCAACACCAGTTTGCCCATACTTCCCCTCAATTAGTGGAATGTGCTATTGTAGCTGTAGTATTGAAAACTTTTGATGAGCCACTAAATATTATTTCTGATTCACAGTATGTGGTAAGATCAGTACAAATCTTAGAGACTGTAGGAGTGATTCATTCTAAAAGTAATGTAGCTGCTGTATTTACGGATATACAATGTTCAATTAGAAATAGAAAGCATCCTTTTTATATTCAACATATGAGAGCTCATACTTTGTTACCTGGCCCGATGGCTGAGGCTAATGATTTGGCAGATAAAGCAACCAGACAAATCTATTTAGTTTCGGATCCTGTTCAAAATGCAGTCACACTTCATAAACTCTACCACGTGCCTGCTAATACTCTCAGACTCAAATTTGGAGTATCTCGTTCAGATGCTCGAGATATTGTCTTGAAATGTACTAATTGTGCTGAGTTTCGATCCTCACCAACGGTTGCGGTGAACCCTAGGGGAGTTATACCCCTACAAGTGTGGCAAATGGATGTGACTCATATTCCGTCATTCGGAAAGTTAAAATATGTTCATGTTTCAATCGACACTTGTTCGGGTGTTATCCATGCTACACCTCTTACAGGAGAAAAGGTGGCTCATGTCATCACCCACTGCCTTGAGCCTGGGCAGCATGGGGAAAGCCCCTACAGTTAAAACAGATAATGGGCCTGCCTATACGTCAAAATCTTTTCAACAATTTTGCCAAAGGATGGGCGTCCATCATGTAACTGGCCTTCCATATAATCCACAAGCTCAGGGCATTGTGGAACGTGCACATGGCACAGTCAAAACTTATCTACAAAAACAAAAAGGGGGAATAAGCCCCAGGGCAAAGCCCTCTATCTCCCTTGTCCTATTTACTTTAAATTTTTTAAATTTGGATTCTGAAGGACGGTCTGCAGCAGACAGACATGTAGGCCATGCATCACCGCGTGAAATGGTTAAAATGGAAAGATGTTATCGATAACAAATGGAAAGGCCCGGATCCAATATTAATAGATCCAGGGGAGCTGTTTGTGTTTTTCCACAGGACCAAGAAAATCCAATTTGGGTGCCGGTGCGGCTGACCAGGATAGTGAAGAAGGACGAGAAGGATGGAGACCCCGCTGCTGGTTCTTCTGAATCTGCTGATACTGAGCCCGGTGTTGAAGACACAGGAGATCCGATGGGGAATCTTGTCAGTCTTTCCCGTACCGTTGCCAGTGAGAATGGGAAACCTTCTTTAATCCCAATTTGATACAATTATGAGAAATTTGAGACTTTCCATAATTCATGTCAATTCCACCCGCATAGACCCTTCACTAGCCAATAATCTTTCTTCTTGGTTGAATAGAGCTGTATCTTTTGTTAAAGAATGGATGGGGATGGGGTCATTTGGCCTTATGTTGGCGGCGGGACTAGTTTTCTGTCTTTGGTTGCTCTGCAAATTTAGAAAAACAACAACAACGTGACAGAGTTGTGCTTGCGCAGGCTATGCTTGCTGTAAAACAAGGGGCATCTCCCCAGATTTGGCTTAATATGCTCAAACACTGAGACACTATCTTGGTTCTGGCATTCCTGACGGGCACAGGTTCCCATTGCACCAGGATGCTACAGGATAGACCTGTACACCTCCCAGGGCTCGAGTTCCCATTGCACGGGACTTCAGGTGTACAGGGTCTCCGTCCATGTGCCCACCTTGATCGCTCCCTACTGATGAAGTGGAGAGCTGGATCGGTCAATTCATGGCTTCAGTTTGGCATTTTAATTTGAAAATTAAGGGGGAGATGTCGGGAGCCGCTCCGCCATTCTTCACAAAAGCCCTTATGGCCAGTGCGCATGCGCAAGCACGTTACGCAGGCGGTATGCTAATTAGGTATTCTCTAGAGCACCAATCACGAGAAGACACGTCCCTCCACGCCTCCATAGTTCCTATATAAGCCGGGGATTTTACGGGGAGAGGGTCCTTCCCCATCTGCTATCAAGAAGAGCTGTAACAATAAAAATCGCTGCCAGAAGAATCCTGAGTTGCCGCGTCTCCTTTATCGGCGAAAGGTGCGCGCGACAGAGAACCTCATGGGCCTGGTCTTGAGGCAGGCAAGCTGAGGAGAAAGTGGCTAATTTTGGACTCCTGAACACCTGAGAATGAGTTTGTGTCATTTTAATTTGTTAAGGAAGTTCTTAAAGAAAGTTACCAATCAGTTGGGAGTAGTGGCACAGACCTGTAATCCGAGCACTCAGGAGGCAGAGGCAGAGGCAGACGAATCTCTGTGAGTTCGAGGCCAGCCTGGTCTACAAAGTGAGTCCTGGACAACCAAGGCTACACAGAGAAAGCTAAAAATACACTCAAAATAAAACAAAACAAAACCAACACCAACAAAAAGAAAGTTACCAATCTATTAAATTCATATCCTCAATGTGGTATCCTAAGAAATGATCTACTTCCTTGATATAAGCTTATTTTCTCTTCTAGAGTAAGATATTTTTAAAACAGAGATTAAGATAAAATCACCATAACAAAGCCATTAAAGATAAAAAGAAACTGGAAATATTTTTAGCTTCATGAGAAAAGCTGAGAATAACATACTGTTCAACTTATCTCATTTTGTCTTAGAGCAGGCACATTACACACTTAAAATAACATATGAATAACATACCGAATCCAGGAATACCTTTGACACTATATTTGAGGCAAATTTTCTCCAATCTGAGGTAGCTGTACCTCATTAGATAGCTCCATAGGAATAGCCAGTCTACTCTTGTCCGATGGTTCATAATAATGATACTCCTTTCTCCAGGTACAAAGCCATCACCTGTTATAACCACTTTTACACCAAACATGGTCTCCAACAGTGCCTGCAAAAAAATTAAAAATGCAGATACAGAGCAACTTAGTTAGGGTTTTCAGGTTAAAGCCAGATATGAAATTATTCATAACCAGGCTTATGAATGTATTAGATATTTACTATATTAAAAGAAGTGAAGAGCCGGCAGTGGTGGCGCACACCTTTAATCCCAGCACTGGGGAGGCAGAGGCAGGTGGATTGATGTGAGTTCAAAGCCAGCTTGGTCTACAAAGTGAGTCCAGCACAGTAAAGGCTATGTAGAACCTGTCTCGAAAAAACAAACAAACAAACAAAAAAAGTGAAGAAAAAAATTAAGAGTTATGGATCTTTTTCCTTCTTGCTAACCTTGTCATAACTATGCTATATTGCTTTTATAATACAAAAAAAAATGACACTTAAAAACTAAATAACTAAATGAAAAGATTGTCTTTGGAAAAGCAAAACTGAGTCCAAACTAAAGAATGATTTATTTGTTTTTTTAAAGTTACTGCAATTTTCCATAGGTAAATGTTATCCCTATGATTTCTAACATATAAAACAGTTTCCAATATTCTTGTTTCTGTAATAAATGGGGGGGGGGGTCTGCCCTAGTGTCAAACTATATAAAGTAATATCTACACTTCAAATATCTTCCACTAGTTGTAATTTCTAGAAATTTGTTGATGGAAAAATATGAACTACCTTTCAAATCTTAAATTATATATTATTAAGTTAAAAGAAGTACAAAATAAGATTCTATTGGGCATTTTTAAGATTATAAAGATTAAGACTATTGTATAATTTTTCTAGGAAGAATAATCAAAAACATAACTGAATGAAGGATTGAAGAAACTAAATTTCTTTTTTCTTTTTTTTCTATAAGATAAGATTTTGTTGCTCAAAAAGAATGCATAAAGACTAAACTGTCACCTGGGCGTGGTGGCGCACGCCTGTAAACCCAGCACTCGGGAGGCAGAGGCAGGCGGATCTCTGTGAGTTTGAGGCCAGCCTGGTCTACAAAGTGAGTCCAAGGCTACATAGAGAAACCCCGTATCCAAAAAAAGAATTAAATATCCACATATAAGGCCTTCTATACCAGTAGGACACTTTAGAGGAAAATAAACACAGTAAATAAAAAACTATTTTAAAAGTTGTATTTGTGGTTACTTCTACCCAAAAAGAGGCCACTTGAGCTGGATGCTAGGCAAAACTTCCACTAAAGCTACCAATGCTATCTTTTGACATTCTTGACAGTTATGGTTACTCCAAGAACTAAGGAGGGTTGCTGAGGCTGCTGACTTCTAGTCTGAGAAAATGAGAGTCCCAGGTTCAAGGATAAAACCCTACCTTAAAGGAGTAAGTGAACAGTGACAGAGGAAAATACAGGACACGCTCTTCTGTGCATATACCCCTGCCACACGCAGCGACATACATACTAGTCATTAAACTGGGTTTGTGTTTATTAACTTTGATACTTTTTTTTCTGCTTAAAAATTGAAAGTTTTATGGGCTGGTCATGGTAGCACAGGCCTTTAATGGCAGTACTCGTGAGGCAGAGGTAAGTGGATCTGTTCTTCTGATATTACAGAGTAACAGTTCACATTTATCCCATTAAAAGAAAAAAAAATAAGTTTTTCATTCAAATGAAAAGCAGAAACGACCAGGTGTGTAACTGTACAATTAGGCAATGGCTGTTAGCTGTGGAGACAGTAGCTGCCCTCATCTGTCCTGCTCATTACAGCCGCGAACCTGGCTTTGCTCCGCCTATGTCCTGAGTGTTTTGATGAAGCTAAGTTTAAAGATAATGAACCAACTTGTTTGGCAGAGGACAAGAGAACATTTACTCTGAGGCATGGCGTTCTTTATTACATTTACCCAGGCTTACAGTTAAAAAGAGAAGAAAAGTCAAGCAGTAGTATCCCACACCTCTAATTCCACCACTGGGGACAGCCAGGCTACACAGAGAAGCCCTGTCTGGGGTACTGGGAGGAAACCGAGAGAGAGAAAGAGGTTTTGTTTTGTTTTTAATATGCAGTTTGTTGAGTATGAAAAGAGCTCAAACAAGTTAAACCTTAGAGCCAAAAGACCCAGCTGGCTCTTCACTGGGACAACAGGAACTGTGCCCGGAGAAAAAGACATTACCCATTAAGGGTTCCAACTTGTGAAAAAGAAAATGTGCTTGAATGAGAAATGTAGCTCAGGGTGCTCCCCACGCCTGGGAGGCAGCTGTCTAGGAAAGTGTTCCCCAGTGTCAGCGCACGGAACAGATAGCTGTGCTCCCAGGGGACCAGGTACATCTCAAGCTGGTAGAAGAATGTGACAATATTGTTCACATGTTATTAGCTTTGCAGGCATGAAAGATACAAGACTGAAGAGGTCCTGGAGTCTACTTCAGAGAACAGCTGAGGGCAGACTGTGATGCTATGGTGCTGTGAAAATGAGCCTAAGTTTCTATGGAGATGCAGGATGTTGAAGATATCAGAACCTTTTGTCAGAGTATTCCATCATAGAGTAAGAAAAGCAACTAATACGGCAATTGGGCAAGCTACTGAACCCCTAAAAGTCTCTATTTCCTTCTCTGTGAACCACTGATAATAGTGGCACCTGAAATGAAGCCCTCCTCCTTAAGCATTTAGCACATGTGTCGTGTAAGTGGCCAGCTGGTGTTACCATCATTGCATCTGGATCTTCACTTTGTTTTTCTTTTAAACGAAGCCCTCTAACTCTTTTTATACCCGAGTTAAATACACAACCATACCTTGGTCACTTTTGTGTCCCAGTACACTACCAGCCTTTTCCTTGTGCCTGCAGAACAGACCGTTTTAATTGTGAGTGTAAAAAAAAGAGAAAGAAATGAGGCAAAAAGGAGGGTCAGAAGCTAGGAGCAGCAGGCTGGCAGCGCTGCATTCCACAAAACAGATACATCTGTAGATAAAATTTAAACACAAACAACTTTAAGAGGAGAATAGTTCTGCGCAAGGGATGAATGCAAGTTTACAAATCACTCACTACAGGATTCAGTTTTAAACAACAACAATATATTGTAGATGATTTAAAAGTCAGCAAGCCCCTCCCCCGAAGACAGGGCTTCTCTATGTAGTCCTGGAACTCATTCTGGAGACCAGGCTGGCCTCAAACTCAGAGATCCACTTGCCTCTGTGAGTACTGACATTAAAGGTGTGAGCCACCACAGCCCAGCTGTTATTAGGAAACTTTTAAGAAATGTCTATCCTATTCATGTAGAAAACCCACCCCAAACACCATATCAGTAAGTACTGAGCCCACCTGAACCTGAGGAGCCCACAGCAACTGCTGGACACTGCCATCCTGTGGGCAGGTGCTCTCTCTGCCCACTATCTCAGGGAAAATAAGCAGCTCAACATCGATGGGACAGGACAGAAAGGATCCTTTACCAATTACAAGAGATTATTTCCTCCTTGTTTTCATTTTCAGATGTTAAACTTATTGCCTCTCTACCAAAACACTCTGCTAAAACCCAGCAGACTGAGGAAAAAGAACTGGAACAATCCCCAAGACAGCGAAGGAAAAGACAAGCACACACTGCCCACTGCTTGGCAGCAGCCTCCTCCCAAAGGCGGGAGGAGCCGGACTGGGAACCAGCAGTCAGAAGATGCACTCAGGGTATTGTGGTGGCCTTATAGAGTGCCACATGCCCACGACTCTACTGAACATTGTGTGTGTGCTTTGATCTTACCCATGCTGTTTGCCTCATCTTCATATACAAATCCCATGTCTTGATTTCTTTTTTATGTTCCTTATTTATTTATAAGTAGACAGTGTTCTGCCTGCATGTGTGCCTGTATACCAAAAGAGGGCATCAGATCTGAGGGCATATGGTTCTGAGCCACCATATGGTTGCTACAAACTGAATTCAGGACCTCTGGAGGAGTAGCCAGTACTCAGCCATCTCTCCAGCCCCTATGTTCCTAATTTTTGTAATTATTGAAAAGACCTGAATCAATCACATCTCTGTCAGAAGTTTAGAAAGATGTTTACTATTTGAATCCTCATGAAGTGGGTTACACTTTTACTTAATTTTTTTCATACAATACGTTGACATTCTTTCCCCAACCCAATAGAATCTTAGTAAGTACAACAGTTTTGTAAAATACAAAATGGAAATTTTTCAATCTTTAAAATTAACATGTTTTCTAGATATAAATGATATTCTTCATTGTATGAAATAGTATGTAAAAGAAAATTGATAAAAAATATAGAAAGAAGCCCTTGATTTTTTGTAAGGTTCATTATGAGCGTTTGCTTTATAGACATTAATATTTGTATTTCTAATTTCTAATTTTTCTATTTTCCCCTTTCTTTTTTATGTTTGGTTCTCCTATAGAACATATTTAGGATCCTTCTGAAAACCATATCTCCAGTGCTAACAAACAAGAGCTGGGCTGCCCTAATACAAGCAGACAGACTTCTTTGGTAACTTACCACAGGAAGTGTGAGCCACATAGCCACAAAGCGACTGCTGATCCAGCGATACCACGACAGTTTTATAATCATCAAAGGTAAAATGGGACCCAGCATAAAAATACTTCCAAAATAGCTTCCCGCAAACAAGAATAAGATAAAGGAAATCCCCTTGCATGACACCATGATTCTGAAAGGAAAAACAAAAACAAAGAATATATTTTATTACTATGCATTTGCTGCTTCAATTCCATCACAGTTATGCATACAATAATCTCTAAAGATAAGCTTCTAAAGAACTGGTGATGGCCAGCAGATTCTGGGGACACAAGCCTAAATTCCCTGTTCTACAAGCCTAACAAGTTGTCAGCACACTGGAAATGGATACTCTCAAAAGAGAATACAAATGTCTATTCTCCAAAAAAAAAAGTTGTCTGGTGTTAGGAAGTCATAATAATAATAATAATAATAATAATAATAATAATAATAATAATAATAATAATAATAATAATAATAATAATAATAACGACGACGACAACTTGGCATTAAAAGGTATTTTTTTCTTTCCTAGGCTACTGTTCCCAAAGCCTGTTTTGTACCTAAAACAGAAATAACATGTGAGGATTTGAGGACTGCTTCCTAAGGGTGAGAACAACTAAAAGCAGCAGTTTCACAGAATGCAATAAAATTCAAAGAAAATAATCTGGAAGTGCTCATTCTTTTCAACAGACCCTAAAACTACAACTCTGGGCCATCTGGTCTTCACCTGGCTCTTTATGAACTAGCTAGGTAAGTCAGCTGAGCCTCTATGGCTTTACCCCACCGTCTACCAAAGGATTACTCAGGGGCACTAAAACCAAACCCAGCACGGAAACATAGTTGAAAATAAAACTCCAACATCTGATTTTATAACCTAAACTGAAGTTTAACTTGGTACCAAGTGTATTTTTTACATTTCTATCAATATTTGATGGTATAAATACAAAGTCCTACTAAGTAGAAAAGGAACAAATATTCCTATGAACTTCTAGATCTTTAGGGAGAGGGACAAGTGAACAAAGGAGAAAGGGATGGCTAGAAAGCCGTGGAACAGACTCCAGCTCAACTGGGCTAGAGCACACGTGCTCCCACACTATCCATTGCACTTTCTTTGGACCTCTTTGCATTAACAGTATCAATAGCAAAGCCTGGTGCGGCACAGGCCTTTAAGCCCAGCACTTGGGAGGCAGAGGTGGGCAGATCGCTGTGAGTTTGAGTCAAGGATAACCAGGGCTGCCCAGAGAAACCCTGTCTGGAAAAAAACAAAACAAAACAAAATCAACAGAAGCTTCTCCCCAATCTTCAACTTCAAGCTTTTTAACAGGAAAAAAAAAAAAAAAAAAAAGACACACCGGCTTTAAATTTAATATTTCAGACCTGCTTCTTCTTATGCACATGCACACTCCACCACCACCACCTACAATGCTCATGTTCTATTAGAAAGCCTTCTATCTAGCTTTACCTAACTGTGTTTCCCCCACTCAGCCATCAGACAACTCTAGACACTTGTTATAATCTCCCTGGCAAAGCTACACTTTCCACTGTTATCCACTTGGGCAGTGGCCCCATCAGAAACTCCTGCGTGCTTCTTCCTTCCTGATATCATATGATAATAAGAAAAATTACATAGTTAAATGGCCTAGCTACCATATGAAATCTTTCCATTATATCGTAATGAGTCTGAGCCCTACGGAGGCTAAAATGGCTTTCCTAATTCAATTCAAAGCATCCAATCCTGACTAGTGCACCTTCCACGGCATCATGCTACCCCCCTACTAAGTAACTAGGAATCAGAGAGCAGCATCAACCTTTAACCATGTATTTAAATAAAGATCTATCACATGATTGCAATGGAATTCTATAAATCAAACCTAATCTAAAATTACTTCAATATCTATTCATTTTTATGAAACAATAAGCACATAAAGAAATCTCTACTATGCGGCAGCCATGGGACAATCAGCAAAGATCTCACAAGTCCAGGAGTGGAACTCAGGGCCTCATGCCTGCAAAGCAGAAGCTCCACCCTCCTCCATCTAGTGAAGTCCTCATTTCTCCCTTATGTGCACTCTTCTCTGACTGCATTGCATAGCCTTTTTCTGTATCTTCTTTCAAGCACTAAAATAGGGGGGGCTGGGGGCAATTAGGTTAAGAATAGCTACATTCTTATTTAGAATGGGCAAATATTGAAGAAAAACAAGACAATGTCAAGAGCTGGCACAGCTGTGCAGCAATCTGCACTAACACAGATCCCTGGTGGAAATACCAAATTGTACAGCGCTCTAGAAAACCACTTGACAGTTTTACAAAATACTACAGTGATAGTCACCATATATACTAGAAAATCTACCAGCTGTCTAGTACAAATAAAGTTACCTCCACACAAAAACATTCTACATAGTCCTTTATAGCGCCATTTCTTGTAATTGTGCAAAACTAGAACTAATCTATTGGTTGAGCACAAGTAGATATGGAATTACTACTCATTGCTGAGGATAAATGCCTGATATAGACACCCTGCGCTACTTCTGTATTGTACTGTACTAAATGAATGACACTATGCTCTGAAGACCTTTCTTTTAGGAAACATTCTAGACAAGGCAAACCCACAGGAGAGGAAACAGACTTAGAAAAGGAGGATGCTCTGGGTATAAAGGACAGCACAAGGGAAGCACGGCAGATGAGCCCACTGCTCTGTTTGTTGCCTGCACAGTATGCACTGGTGGGAAACTCACATCTACTAGCTCCCCTTCCCTCTTTAGAGCTATGCACAGAACTCCATGTGTACCCACTGAGCAACATTTGTAACTGATCCACTGAGAGTGGCACCTGCCTATTACCTAGCACTTAGGAGGCAAGAGTCATGAGTTACAGTGAATTTGAAGGCAGCCTGAGCTTTGAAGTGATACTCTGCTTCACAAGAAAACGTTTCAAATGACTAGCTGAGGTAAAAGTTATGTTCTTAGGAAATTCTATTCTTCAAAGTATTTCAATAATAATGGTCTGAAATATTTTTCTAAGCTTTTATAATATTGTTTCATATACTTGATTTGAATAGACTTCAACAGTTAGTCACAACAATCTCATGGTGTGGGTATTTTTATTATCCCTATTTTAATTATCAGGATTCTGTGGCCCAAAACGTTAATTTACTGAAGGTTAAACACTAGTAAATAGCAAAGCTGAGAATTGCCTCTAAGGATTTGATGTTGGTGTCTATAATGTTTAAGAAGATATTACTTTTGAAATTAAGCACAGTTTAAAAGAATTACACTATGAAGACATAGTTATAAACCAAGTTTTAACATTCATTTTTAAAGTATTCTGAATTATAGTAGTTCACAGGAACTTAATGAGAAGGGCTTGCTACATCTGTCTTGAAGGCAGTGATTTTTAAAGGAAAAAATGGAAATGACCCACATAGATGGATAATAGCTATGATGGTGCACACAGGAGGCCTCTAAAGTACTGGTAATGTTTTATTTCTAAAGGATTATGACTACATGTATGTTTACCCAATACTTTTAGACTATCAATATCCAATCTGCACATATTTCATATACACATTACATTAGCAATAACATGAATATTTTATCGGCCTCCCCTACTCTTGAATAAAATGCCAAGGAGGGCTTTCACCCCTAACCCATTCACTTCAGCATTGCTCATGTTTGTATTGCTCTAAGTTCTTAAGAATAAACATGCATTTTACAACCTAAAATACTTTAACTGTAATAATTTCAAGAACACACTAATTAATCCATGGTTAGGAAGATCTGTTGCCATCCTTAATTACGTTACAGAAAACACAGTCTTTAAGAGTTAGCTGAGACACCCAGGGGTTCTGCTCAAACTATGGCACCAGACAAGGACAATACGTACAGTAAACTTTGAACCCTGAACAAGACCTAGCCAATGGACAGGACAGTCTCCACAGCTGAGTGGAGAGTGGAGAGTAGGAACTGACTTTCACATGGTCTCTGGTGCCCCATATTTAGCCACATCCCCTTGATGGGGAGACCTGGTGGCCCTCAGAGGAAGGATAGCAGGCTACCAAGAAGAGACTTGATACCTATAAGTATATACAGGGGGAGGAGGTCCCCTCCCCAGTCACAGTCATAGGGGAGGGGAGTGGAGAGTAAGCGGGAGGGAAGGAGGAATGGGAGGATATAAGGGATGGGATAACAATTTAGATGTAATATGAATAAATTAATATAAAAATGATATTAAAAAAAAGAGTTAGCTAAGACAAATGTACCAGAAGTTTAATAAGAAACATGGATATCTTGACTCACATGCTGACACCAAATATATAAGAGAAAAATATGGGCACAAATGTCAATGGTTGCATATGCGTGCACGTAGAATAAGTTTTTGTTGGTAAAATGATCAAATAGCAGTGAAAATAAAAATAGTAAACAATCACAGCCTGCTCACTGAGGTCATCAATGTGTTCCTTGTGTAAACAGGTGAAGACCCGCCATTCAGGTATACTAAATCACAGTGAAATACTTCAGAGATGATGGATTTCTCATGAATCCATGTGTGCATACTAATTTGTACAACCCTATTTCATGGACACATCTGCATCTGCCCTGCAACTGCTGCTGAAGAGTTTACACAAGCTTCTCTGTGCCCAAAACAAGGACCCATACACATTTTCTTCAGAACCTGTAACATAAATACATCTGTCTTGCCCAATAAAAATAGAAGGTCTCCTTATGCCCCACGGAAAGCTGTATTTGTTTCCTTTCCAGTGTCAAGGGCCAGAAAGATTGGGGCTAAGTGGAACAGTCCTTTCCAGGAGGGCAGATCACAGCTATTACCTTTCTTCTCTTGCCTCGTACTGTTAAGTCTCAGTGACATTGTCACACGTGTCTTTTATTAAAATCAGCTTTAAATTATTTCAGGAAATAGGCTACATAATTTAAAATACATTAAAATCTAAGATCACCACTAGCAATGTTATTCATCTTTACTTCCTAGTCATACAAATAAGTCTTTATTAAAGCATGATATCAGGAAACTATTTAAAAATTCCACCCAAGATATTCTGGAGACAAAAACATGCATACTCTCTTATAATAAGCCAATAATCAGGACAAAGGCTTCTTTTGACAAAAGTAAGTCCAAAACTTAATTTTTATTTTATGTTATTTTATTTTTTAATAAATTGAGTACTCATGAGTACACAGAGGATGCTGAAAAGATAGCATCAAATTTTCTCTGGACCATTTACCTGTTTGGAAAAAAAGACAGAGACACTGTAACAGGGAAGAGACAAAGCATGCCACTTCCTTTTTTCCTAAAGCAGCATTTTCTCACGTACAAATAAATACAGTTAACTGGCATAGTAGTCAGAAAGGCCTTACAAGAAGCCAACCCACATTTAGCCATTCTGATAAAACACAGCAGAACTGTGAAGAAGTAGAATGGGCCCAGCTTCAATTCCATCTACTAGAACAAAGCAAGAACAGACTCAGTCAGCAAACCTGCCAACACCTTCTGGGGAAGTCCACTCCGGCAGTTCTCAGAACTGGGCCAAGTGCAGCAGGGTGGTGTCACAATGAAAGTGGCCTACAGAGTGAGTCCAGGGCAGCCAGGGCTACACAGAGAAACCTGGGCCTAGGGGGAAGTGTTTAACTCATTATCTACCTTTTGGCATTTGGATAAAAAAAATGTATGTGTCTACATGAAACTTACCAACGTTAATAGTAAATGTTTGATACATATGAATATTCAGTTCTTAAATCCGGATCCAATCTTTTACTTAAATATACTAACAAGTCAGTATGCAGAAAGAAGAAAGCATGTATCATACTATGATCCTTTTTACTCAAAATTCCAAAATAGATAAGCAAGCCTGGAAAGAGCCCCAGAAATGCTATTTCTTGATTTGCTGCTGGTTACACTTTCAAATGGAGTAATTTTATGAAGTCTCACAGAATCGCACCCTTAAAAACTGTACATATAATTAAAGTTAGATACTTTATAAACAGTCCAACCAGAAATACGCTGTTCATGAGAAGAAGATACAAATGGCCAGTGTCTGCTCTGCTTGTTACATCATGAAATCGCCAGTGTCCTCCCTTCGCAGGTGAAGGGGCACAATGCAGAGCAAGACTATCAGAGGGCAAACTGGCTAAGCAGCCATTGCGCTATGAATATGCAAACTGGCTAAAGCAGCTATTGCGCTATGAATATGCGTATCATCAGTGCTGACCTCCGAGGCCAAACGGACAAGCATGTCCCGCTGTCCCACCAGTGGAGAAAAGAAGCTGAACAGACCACTGACGGGGCAAGCTAGTTGAAGGCAGTCCATCCAGCGCTGTGGATTCCTGTGCAAAATCTGGAACAAATGAGATGTGTGCCTCCTACACTGCACTCAACAGCTCTTGAAGAGGATTTCTTTTGAAAAATCTCAAAGCTGAGATTCATTCCACATGCTGAGATTATAGGCATGATCCCACCACACCTAGGTCCAAGATACAGTGCTAGCAGATAAAAATATGATGCCCTCTGAGGAAGTGTGAACAGCACTAGCTGTAGTTCTAGCCCTTGAGACTGAAGCAGGAGGATTTCCTGAGGCAGAAGGATTACTTGAGTCCAGGAGTTCATAGCCAGCCTGGACAATACGAAAAAAACAGTTTCAATACCCAAACAATATCAAACGACATGCACAGAAATCTGTCCACAGGAACAGCTGCCAGTGCAACATACAGTCACCTCTGTGGGATGACACTATCAGCAACTGGGATGGTCAATGGAAGTTAAAATTTTCCATAATGTTTATTGGTTGGTTAGTCCGTTTTCCAAGACAGGGTTTCTCTGTGTAGCCCTGGCTGTCCTAGAACTCACTCTGTAGACCAGGCTGACCTTGAACTCAGAGGTATACCTGCCTCTGCCTTCTGAATGCTGGGATTAAAGGCGTGCATCACCACTACCAGGCTCTTCTATGATGTTTTTATATAAGGCAAGCATTTCCACATCTTAAAAGGAAACCAAGACAGAATGAAGACAGTGCAGCTTAAGTATAGCCAGAGTAACTTAGTCTCAGTAGTCCTGTTTCTAGTTTACACCATTATCAAAGCAAACATGGGAATCAAATGATAAAGTAGAAATGACCTATACTTCTTAGCCAAAGGACTGTTTGCTAGACCCTAAGCTCAAAGTAGAATTTTACACTCTAATTTTTAAAACTATTTAAAGATACATTAAGGCAGGAATGATGAAAATCTTCTCATTAACTTATACTGACACCACCAAGGATCGTGAGCCTAACAAAAGACTAAGCCACCATTCAGCCAGGCTTTGTGGCACTCTTTTAAATATGGCTTTGAGTTCTACATCAGCCTAGACTATATAAGGAAACCCAACTTCAAACAAAACTCATGCAACTGACTTCATAGCACTTATCTCCATTCACTTGGCGTTTAAACTCATATGCTCAGTTCCTCCCTTCATGAGACACAGAACTAGCCAGTCAAAATGTGCAGAAAAGTTCAGGAATGTAATTCAGCCCAAGAGAGTGCTGCCCCGGCTCCATCCCCAATGCCACACAGACCAGGGACAGTGCTGTTCCTCACTCTTCTACTTACTTCAGAGAGAGAAGAGGCAAAAGGAGCCTACATTCCAGCTACGGAGTGTGAGAGAGGCATCACTGGCTATCAAAGCAAGCATGGGATCTAGTAAAATCATATTTACAAAATATGATATCATGGAAAAAAAAGACAATGAGATACGAGGAAGAAGTGGGAATGGAAGATTGAAAAAGAGGGCCAGGCATGGTGGTGCATGCCTTTAATCTCAACACTCAGGAGGCAGAGGCAGGTAGATTGCTGTGAGTTTGAGGGCAGCTAATCCAGGACAGCCAGGGCTACACAGAGAAACTCTGTCTCGAAAAACAAAACAAAACAAACAAACAAACAAACAAACAAAAAAAGATTGAGAAAGCAGATAAGAAGCGCAGGGAGAGGAAGAGGTAACTTCCTCCAGTGAGGTCCTAGGAGCAAACAGATGTTTAAAATGTGAGGAAAACAAAATGGGCACTTATAACTGCATCCCTGTTTACTTTTAAGTTTTAATCAAAGTATACACATATTAAGATAGAAAAAGAAAAAAGGGAAAGAACCTGCCTAAACTGACCAAGTTATTTCAACAGAAAACAACTGCTCATCCAATGCCAGCCATCATCAGGCAGGGCACTGGGAGGAGCAGCAGCTCAGGATGCAGCCCACTACTGTGCATGGTGGAGCACACTCAGCAAGGGAAGCGAAGAGGGAAGAAGGAGCCACGAGCATGCACACAGTCAATGCCAGGGTCACAGAAACTCAGCACTCTGTCCATCTTGTGTGGGGCTGAGGTCATGGAGCTTTAAAAGCGGCACAGCCCACTGTCTCAGCAGATACACCAATGAAGAAAGTGGCAGGTGCTTCGTGTGAAAGTAGAAACCTCACTTGTACCCAACAGAGCACAGTCAGTTATGACAGGGTGACCACTAAAAAGAGACCACAGACAAGGCACTGAAAGGGAATTAAGAGACAAGCAGGGCCTGGGCTGGAGAGGGGACAGTCACAGTTAAACAGAGGCAGGTGAGATGGTGCCGCTGTCCTTTATGCTCATGCCACCTTGGATGTCTGGCAGGTCCTGAAGAAGCTTTGCTGGAGTCTTGAGTTTCCATTGGATTCTGTCGCTTCCAAATCATTTCAAACAATATGAATTATTAACAACAAGATTTTAATGAAACGTCACCAATATTTTTCTGTGTAAATGGTAAAAAAAAAAAAAAATGCTGTATTTCAGCAATTTCCTGTTACAACAAAAGATTTCTCTAAGAACTAAGAGTTAAAACCACCATCTACCCACACTGAGCGGAACATGACCAATGTGAAACCATCTCAGCAAGGATGATTAGAGCAGCCATGCTGCGTCCTAGCTGGTACTTAGACAACTACCTTCCTTTCCAGTCACTGATTACAGCCCTCAAAATGTTAGCCAGAGTTACACTATGGCCCAGGAACTCTACTCCTCCGTATACTCCAGTGAAATGAAAGCACACATCCATACAAGATCAGTGACAACATAGCACACTGTTAAAAACAGTCAGAAAGTGGAATAACTCGAACATTCACTAGCTACTGAGTGGCTAACAATGCATCACATCTATCAGTGAATACTACAGAGCCACAAAAGGAATAAAATGCTGCTACCAGCTACTGTGCAGGCTGCTACCACGCTACAGTGCACGACATCAGTCAAAGGCTCATACAGGTGCTACAATTTTGTTTTTATAAAATGTCCAGAATAGCTGAAGCTACAGAGGCAGAGAGTAGGTCAGTGCTCCTCTAAGGCAGGGGTTTCAGGAAATGGAATGTGACTATGCACCCAAAGTATATTAGGGAACTTAAAAGAAAGGCTCTACCTTTAAACTGTGGTGTGACTTTGCAATTGCAATCTAGAAGCCAGTGACTTGTAAACTTACAAGTATACCAAACTTCCCAACTGTGTAGTATGTAATTACATTTGAAAACAAGAAAGTCAAATGGTGGACTGTCAACACTGGCATAATCCTAGCCAGTTTCCTTCTACAGACCACAACTCCTGACTGAAAAGAGGAAATTATGAGACAAAATAAACTAAAGGTATTGGTAAGGGTTCCTCTGTGCGTAGCCCTGTAAGCAGGCTGTGCGATGAGGAGAGGAATGAGCAGGGCTGACGCAGAAAGGACTGCCAGGGAGAGGAGAGTCAGGCAGAAGGGCAGCAAGCGCAGAATGGGGCGTGGGTACTGTCAGAGTACAGCCTATGCATGTGCAAAAATGCATCACACTTTGTACAGTTAGCATTCGGTAATGTTAAAATATGCAAAATAAAGAAAGAGAACAAAAGGAGACCACAAAGTAGATAAAGTAGCTGATAGTTAAAAGACCAGTCACTCAATACGCTGCTAACACTTGTCCTTGTGGAGTGGCTGGTTGCTTATTTTCTAGTGGTGCAAAGAGCATGATTTTTATATAATAAAAGCAAATCAGAAGTCAATATTTCTTTGATCTGATAGAGCCTACCACTGTTACATTATCTTTCGGGTTAGTGTTAATGACTGACAGAAAAGTCTCCTGCTGTGTAGGAACCATGCCACATGCTTTTCATTAATGCACTAAGTTTTCCAAGTTCTGGAACAACCAGGTAAAACTGAAGATACATCATATGCCATATAGAAACCACGCCACAGAATTTGCATTAATGGAACAAGTTTTCTAAGTTCTGGAACAACAAGGTAGACTATCACATGAATTTTCTTTTCTAGAAAATGATTCTAAATTGGAAAATTAAAAAAAAAATCCAACAGAGTATTAAAGAAAAAGTAGAAACACAAGATCTACTGCTCATACATAGACTGTGTCATTGTATTGTTTGTATACATATATTAGGCTTTGTTTCAAAACCATTTTGGGTGCCACAATTATTACATAGTACCTTGTCATATAAATGGAATTAAACCATTTTTATCCAAAGCATGTCATATTGAATTTTATCAACCATAAAATTCTCTGCAACTGTTACAAAACACTTTTTTATAACTTATTCTGAAAAAAATAACTGAGTTTCAGTTCATGTACAAAGCATATTTTGTACAAATAACAGTTTAGTATCTGGAATGTCTGCTTTGCTATTAAAATGTTGCTTATGTGACCTTTTTTTCCTTAGACTAGCAAAAGTGAAAATAAAGAGCAGATGGAGAATGACCTTGGAACTCTATCCATGTATTTTCAAGTGATTCATGTAGCATGCTCTTATCAAAAATAAAAATATTCATTTGGTAACAAAAGTTCTGAGGCCTGAAGAAAAGGAACTAATAGTCATAATGTCTTTAAACATATTTGTCCTAAATATAATGCTACTATGTGGTGGGGCAAAAGCAGTAGTTTTCACAGTACAGTGTAATCATCACAATGTTATGAGACACATGGAAACGCATATGTTCAAAGAGGTATGATAGATAATCACGATAGAACCCTTTGTTTAAAATTCCCACAAAAACTCATGTGTGAACAAAAGCATTGGCAGCTCTGTGACCCCAGAGTCCTTCCTTACATCCAACTCGCTGCTCCTGGGCCACTCCTTTCCAGGATATTAGAGACATCACCTGAAATGCAGGCAAGCCCTTTACACCACACTTCAGGCATCAGAGGTCCAGGTATATTACAGCTATGAGGCAGTTTTTTTACTCATTGGATTTTCACTTGAAGTCACCAACACAAAATTTTGGTGATTAAAGAAAGGCGTTAGGGGATGGAGAGATGGCTCAGGGGTTAAGAGCAGGAACTGCTCTTCAAGAGGCCGTGAGTTCAATTCCCCGCAATCACACGGTGGCTCACAACCATCTATAATGTGATCTGATGCCCTCTCCTGGCCTGCAGGTGTATGTGCAGGCAGAGCACTGTATACATAAAAGACCTTAGAATGGGGTAAGCCCTCCTCCTCAATCTGATTCTCTCTGAACTGAGTGGCTCTATTTAAATTGAGTGCTCTAAGAACAAGTCTTTCAGAAATCATTAGAAGTCAAGAGAGAGCTATCATAAAGTGTTTTACACTTTGCACTGCAAGTCTCAAAACTCTGTGAAGTGGGTGAAGCACTCCGTTTGCAGTTGAACATGACCTTAACAGCACTAAAGGCCTCAACAGCAGAACCAGCAGGTAGAAGCCAAAATTTAAACCCACATGCATTTAACTCAAGAAAGCTTGTTCTTTCCAACACAGAACTTCACATTTGTGTAGCAAGAATTTCAGATTATAAAATAAGAAATCCATAGTACAAACAAAGAGAAACAGCCTCTACCATATCAGTTATAAATGGAGCCAGGAAGAGGGCAGGGGCTGGGAAAACAATGGTTCTATGACTAATTGTATGACTACTCTTAGAGAAGAGCGGCGTTCAGTTCCTGGCAGCCACACAGAACAGGTCATAACTTCTCATTTCTAACTCCAGCTTCAAGCAATCCACGTCATCTTCTGGTCTCCAAGGGCACTATACTAGGACGTATATCACACACACATACACACTAAAAAAAATTGCTGTAAAGATGATATTGACATTCCATTAAAAACAAACAAACAAACAAAAACTGTAGGACAAATAAAGCAAAGCCTTGTTTAAGTGAAGGTTTAACAGATGACTTGAGGATGTTTATAAAGACACAGCCAGTGAGAAACACTTAAAGAAATGCTCAACCTCCTTAGTCATCAGGGAAATGCAAATCAAAACAACTCTGAGATTCCATCTTACCCCCATCAGAATGGCTAAGATCAAAAATTCAAGCGACACCACGTGCTGGCGAGGATGTGGGGAGAGAGGAACACTCCTTCACTGCCGGTGGGAATGCAAACTAGTACAGCCACTTTGGAAATCTAACTGGTGCTATCTCAGAAAAATGGGAATAGGGCTTCCTCAAGACCCAGGTATTCCACTCCTTGGAATATACCCAGAAGATGCTCCAGCACACAACAAGAAAATTTGCTCAACCATGTTCATAGCTGCTTTATACATAATAGCCAGAACATGGAAACAGCCTAAGTGTCCCTCAGTAGAAGAGTGGATAAAGAAACTGTGGTACATATACACTATGGAATACTACTCAGCTATTAAAAACAAGGAATTCCCGAAATTTGTGGGTAAATGGATTGAGCTAGAAATGATCATAATGAGTGAGTTAACCCAGAAGCAGAAAGACTCAAATGGTATATACTCACTTATATCTGCATACTAGCCCAAGGGGCATGTCCCACGAAAGCCTTCACTTACCAGGAAACTGGGACAGAGGGGAGGACATCCTATTGGGACTCTAGATGAGAGAAGCATGGGAGAATAGCAAAGTAGAAGGATCCAGAGGGTCCTAGAAACCTACAAGTAGAACATTATGACAGGCAGGTTTGGGCCCAGGGGTCCCGCTCAAACTAAGGCACCAGCCAAGGACAATACAGGCGGTAAACATTAAACCCCTACCCAGATCTAGCCAATGGTCAGAACATTCTCCACAGTTGAGGGGAGAGTGGGATATGACTTTCTCACATACTCTGGTGCCTCACATTTGACCATGTCCCCTGGAGGGGGAGACCTGGTGGCACTCAGAGGAAGAACAGCAGGTTACCAAGAAGAGACTTGATACCCTATGAGCATATACAGGGGGAGGTAATCCCCCTCAGGAACAGTCATAGGGGAGGGGAATAAGGGGAAAATGGGAGGGAGGGAAGAATGGGAGGATACAAGGGATAGGATAACCATTGAGATGTAACAAGAATAAATTAATAAAAAAAAAAAAAAAAAAAAAAACTCCCCCACCAAAAAAAAAAAAAAAAAAGATTTCATTAAAAATAAAAATAAAAATAAAAATAAAATAAAATAAAGACACAGCCAGGGTAGATGTGGGGGCAATACCTATAATCCCAGCATTCAGGCAGAGGCAAGAGAAAATCAGATATAGTATAGGATCAGCCTTGGCTAGAAGGGAGACTCTATATCAAATAAAACAAAACTCAAAACAAAATACACATCTAAAATAAAATAAAAAAATGGAATCAATGTACTTAGGTGAAATTGTAGAAGTCTAAAAATGCAAACCAAAACTAGTTACTGAGATTGCCACAAATATATAAGTGTTGCTATACTTTGTTTTGCAACAAAAAGTATTTGCAAAAAAATAAAATATCCTTCAGATTCTTAACAAAAATGACTAATGCAAAGTCTAACATTTAAATATACATCTAAGTTTTTCTCTAATGTCAGTACCTTTAATTACCAGGGATCCTGACAAAAGAGGAATTCAATGTATATACTGCCATAAAGTTAAATTACTGTAAAACCCCACAGGCAACAAGCTAGAAACTACAGGAGCAAGAAATTAGTAAGTGGGTGAAAATCAAAGGAGGGTCAGCTGGTGAGGAGTCACTGGGCTTGTGTCCATTTCTCCCAGGACAGAGACTACTAGAGCACCAATGAGTACCAGGACAGAGAATACACGCAAGGCCACTTCCCTCGGTGGCCACCAACTTACTACACACTGCAGCAAACATTTTAGCCCTCAGACACAAGACTACAGGATTCTCATGGGCTGTAGCATCTACCAGGAAATCAGGGTCTCAGGAGCTATAAAGGGCAGAACAAGTAGGATGTGCTCTCTGAAGGGTCTCCTTGCCTAACACATGGAAATGGGAGTAAGATTTAAAAGTTTTGCTTGCATTTTGTTTTTTCCTCTTTCCTGATGTTCACTGGGGCTTGAGCAGGTAGCACTGGGGTCTAAGTGGTAAGAGTGTGGCACCTTGCCATTACTGAAGGATTAACAGCTACACTGTCATGGTTTCTCACGTAATTTGCACTTTTACCTTGAGACTTGTGCATATGGGGTTAGATCACTGGTTGAATTCATTTTTTAAGTAACTAATTAATTAAATCCCATACATTCTTTCAAAGCAAATGTTTGAATTGTTAAGAGGAATTGGACAGGACTTTTTTTTTACGTGAGCCTATCTTACAATTTAGGAAGAAAAAGAATAATCCAAGTGAAACAGAATAGTTATTTTAAAAAAAAAAAAAAAAAAAAAAGCAAGCTCTATTCAATACAGAACCAAAACTTTTGTCTTCTCTAACTACAGTGAATGAAAAATTATATTGGGGCATATATCCATAGTGCAGTATAGACACTAAGAGAGCATACATACATTCATTTACATTAACTATGCAGGATGATGTACTGTCCTATAAAGTTCACGCTCAAAATGGCACAACTGAGTTACCAAAAAATGTACACTAAAGCCTACAGTGTTAATTAAGTCTGTGATCTTGTGTCAGGCCCTACCCTAGTGCCCTGGACTGCAGTGTTCTAATTGTCTGTGATCTGTGTCAGGCCCTACCCTAGTGCCCTGGACTGCAGGGTACTCATATAAGAGGCAGCGTGTTACTGAAGAAGGTGCCGCTGGGGTAATGAGAACTGAATAAGCAATGGCTAGCATGGCATTTGCTTCTTGATCTGTGTTTTCTTTCCTTTCCAGTTAAAAGAGGTGGAGTTTATTTTAGCTCACAATTCCAGGTTAACAGTTCATCCCTGCCAGAAAGTAAAAGCGGCAGGAATGAAGAGCTGGTCACATGGCATCCATGCTCACGGGCTGGGACAGAATGAATGTGTGCATCATATTGTAGCTTGCTCTTTCCTTTGTATCTGGTCCAGGGCCCATTCTATGACCTATTTTTTTTTTAAATCCCTGACAGACATGACCACAAACTAACCCAATCCAGACAATCCCTCACTGAGACTCTCTTTGAGGGTGATTCTAGATAGTGTCAAGGTAACAAAACTATCCAGCATGACAATTACAGGAGAGCTCGGGTTGGTGGGCGACCTCCTCCTCCCACAGAGCCACTCAGGAATCTAGGTTACCTACACTGAGGCTCTGCATGCCCTGGTTCATGTCCATCCTGCACAGAACTTCAGACTATGAAGCAGAAGGCCTATCATCTGTAATCACACACCACTATCTAGAGCCCAATCATGGGGGAGAAGGAAAAGCTCCGTCTGGCGGACAGCTGGCACTATCTTCACACAGAGAATCCGACAGTGAGCCATCCAGGAGTGTGGAAGGGAGCTGGGAAGAAGGGCGCCTCACGATAGAAGTCAAAGTGAAGCAACAAAATTCCACGAGGACGAGGGCATGTCTGAACACAGTTTACCCAACAGTGAGAGTGAGACTGCTTACATGTATGGTTTTCCAAACATGCAGAAGTCTCTACCTGTCTACAGCCAAGTGAAGAATAAAAATACAAATTTATAATTCATAATAATGCTAAATTAATATTCAGTTCACTATTACTTTCATGGATGATGTTAATGACATTGAAATAAAATTGTCATGTCTTAATTTTGTACTAAAAAATCTTTAAATATGTCATTTAAAGCTGTGTCTGAAGTTTTTCTCAGATAATGCCCTTTCCTAACTACAAAACAATTCAGTCTTTAGTCTATAAGAGGCACTTAATTTCATCTTTCAGTCTAGTTGCACATCAGTGTGCCAGTGTTTGCTAACCAGCCTGTATGCTATTAGACTCGATCCTACACAGTCAGAGTTGAAGCACAAGCCTGACTCACCTGCAGTGAACAGAGCAGCTTACCAGCCAGTATCAACTATCCAAATCTAAGTCCACCACAGGCCTGTCAGACCATCTGCCTTCTAGGTAACAATGTTTATACCCACAGTGCCACCTTCCCTGAGGCCAGAGAATCTTCTTTTGTGTAATGGTCAGCAGTGACGTCACAAACTCATATGTAGTTGAAGTACAGAGAATAAGACAGACATATAAGTGAGACATTTGTAACACCCTTTTCGGGGCTCACAGAAAATTGCAAAAGAAGGAGGAAAAAATTAAGAGCCAAAGAAAAGGGAAAGCAGTATAGAACACTGACTTCTGGGCAGGGTATGGCTTTTGAAGAGTCACAGCATTCTAAGTGAGAAGGCAGTATTTAGTTACCACTACAATCAGCAAAGAAAACTGAGCTTGTTGGCTCACATCTGTAGCCCCAGCATTTGGGAGGCTAAGACAGGAAGACTGCCTCAAGTCTGAGGCTAACCTGAGAATATAAGTCCACGACCAGCCTTCACTACAGTGATGAGACCCTGAGAATTAAAGGGGGGGGGGGGATAACAAAGAAAGTGAAAATATCTTCTTTTTCCTATAAAAATTCAAGTGTTATTTGACAATAAATGTAAGAATTTTATTTGCAATCTAAGAGTATTAAATTTAATACTAAAGAAAGTGAGCATCTACAAGTATTTAGGACTAATAGAAATACGAGCTGATTAAAAACAAAAAGCTAATTTACAGCCTCTAACAAAACCATGGCTTTTTAAAAAGTCAGTTCCTCCATCTTCCACATGTACTACTAATGGCACGTACTGGGAACAAAGGCACTGACTGCACAGTACACCTTAAAAGAACAAAGAAAACGCAGCCTGGAAATCAAAACTGCGCTAATGCCACTTGCTGAAAATCTAGTGAAAGGCTTCACCAAGGTGCTAACATTCATGTAATTGTTAGCCATGCATCTCTCCAGTCAGTTTCGAAGCAGGAGGCTATGGCAGGACCTAACCAAATGAAGCCAGCTATGCATGGAAAACATCTGCTGATGGTCTCCACAGAGTGGCTTGCAATGGTAGCGTATATCTCTGACCATGACACTTCCCATGGAAAAGGCTCAAGTATTATCTGCTGATGAAGCTCACACTGTGTTAAATGGAATGACTATCCAAATCTACCACCACTATCAGTCTGTTAATGTTTAGATAATGTAATTAGTCAGGTTCTCAAAAGATTTTGCTAAAGTGAGAGTTTTTTAAATGTAACAAACATGCATCATCGTTATAGTAAAACATCTAAAAAGTTATTTTCACAAAGAGAATCTCAGGTCACATAAACTTAGTTTACCCTGAACACTTGGGAAATTGAAATTGTACTTATTAAATAATTCAAATTTTAAAATGAAGTTACTATTAAATAAGCTGACAAATAAGTTAATATTAAATTCTCACAAAATGTGCATAGCTATATCCTCTAGGCATGTTACTGTTATGCTCGCCCACAACTGTGCAGGCATACACTCTGACAGCACCAGTTTCAATCACACTAAAACTCAGCAGCTTAGATTTACAGGCTGCACTGCCAAACTTGCGCTCTAGACAAGGAACTAGACCGGCCTTACTGATTTTATTCTGAACAGCACAGTTTTTAACAATAGCCATAGTCTTCTCCTGCTACTATCTTAAAATTACAGTAAATATGTTAATTCCAAAGCCACCTGTTACATAACACTGAGACAACACCAAAAAAATGTAAGTGAGTATCTCAAAACTAGGTGCACAGAACACAATGAGAAAACAGACTTGAACCCCTCTCCACGGGGGATACAACAATTCTTTCTAAATGAGACATGTGCCTTCAAATAAGAAGGGTATGGGAAGGCTGCAGTCACGCTCCAGCAATGCTGTCCATACTTAGAATATCTCTAGAACCCCTCTTTGGGAAACTCCTGTAGGGTCTTTAGCACAGTTGATTAATTAACAAATGCTAATAAGTCTCTAAACTGGGAAAGTGGATCTGAGTTTTTGAAGCTCTTAGAAATTCCCTTGAGGCATGCACTAACTAATGTGATGAATCACCAAACAATGCAATCTCTACTTGGACAAAAATGAGATAAACAAGGCAATAAGACTAATTTTCCTGGGAGGCAATCTTGGGAAAGTAAAGCCTTCCAAGACGACTGCCCTGAAGCATATTTCTCATCTGGATAGAAGATAACTCCATCCTACAAGTAAACAGCCAGCACAAACCTCTCTCCCATTTTTCATCCAGTAAACAGAGATCCTAAGAAGGAAAGACAGTGTCCTAGTTTACTGCAATATTTAGTAGCAAACTGAGAATTTAAGTTTAGGTCTCTTAATTCCTAGTTCAATATTTGATACCTTTTTACATGCTATAGTCTACTGTGTATAGAATTTCCGGTTCAAGAAGAAGAAAGCCTCATTGTGCTTCTGGTTCAAAATGGAAGCAGTTTACTTCCCCACATGCGACCACCATGACACACCACTGTCTCCAAAAGCCCAAATAAGTGGATGTGCCCAGTCCTGTCCCTGAAGTGTCAGAACTCTGAGGCAAAAAAAGCTTCCACTTACATGACCCATCTCCATTGTCATTAGAGTGAAGAAAAGCTGACTGATAAGAGCCTCCTATTTGATGCACACATTGAACATCTATTTACAGCGACACATCATATGACGATCAGTATTTATTATCAGAATAAGCTAAGAGGAAAGCCTTCAGGCATACCTCAAGAGGGATCATCTTGACTAGGTTACTGTGTATACAGATTATCTACTTTAGATTAGCCTCTGAGCACTCCTGTGAGGGATTATGTTGATTAGGCTAGCTGAGGTGACAAGATCAGCTAAGATACCATTCCCTGGACCCCAAACATGAGTCCTGTGGTGCATACAAATAAGGAGAGGCTGAGATGGTTCTACAGTCAAAACCAGAGTGCTCCTGCAGAGGCCCTTCAGTTTGGTTCCCAGAACCCTCATAGGCAGCTCACAACCTTCTGTAACCTTGGCTCTAAGGGATCCAACACCCTTGTCTAGCCTCCTACGGCATGTGTGTGCGCGTGCACACACAGACAGACAGACAGATGGAGGGGGCGGGCAGGCAGGCAGACAGACATTTTAAAGGGAGGAAGACAGCCAGGACAGGCACCCATGGCTCTCTGCTCCTGACTGTGAACACAGAGACCCGCTGCTTTAAGCTCCTCGCACCTTGACTTCTCCAACATGAAGGACTGTATTCTGGAACTCTGAACCAAAACCAACCCTTCCTTGGGTGCTTCTGCTAGACACTCTGCCACAGCACGCGGAGAGACAGACGTGCTGGGTGCTTTCCTTCCCTGACCTCATTTACTCCTCTCAACAACTCAGACAGACATCATCATTTTTAAAATAAAGAAACAGGGGTCCAGTAAGTGCCTATAACTTAAATAGAGTCACAAAGTATGGAGGTTGTATTTTCCAGAGATGGCTATAAAAATACCTATGTTCTTTTTTTTTTAACAAACATTTCTTTTGATAGTTAAGATTGCTAGAAAAATTGCAATGGTCAGATCAAAATCCTCATATACCAACGTACCCACCCTCACCTACTGTAGCATCTTAACATATATGTGATGATGACTATTATGAGCCAATATTAATATGTGTATGAATTTGAATACATATATTGTTTAGACTGCCTTAGTTTTTACCAAATCTTGTCCTTCTGTGCCAGGAACCATCAGTGCCCTAGTTTACTGCAATATTTAGTTGCGTCTTCTAGGCTGTTCTTGGCCATGACAACTTCTCAGGCTGTTCTTGTTTCTAATGACTTACAAAGCCAAAAAGCTGAGAATATAACCCAGACAGGGTACATTCTAATGACAGTCCTAAATTAATGGCTTAACTTTATATTGTTAAAAAAAAAAAAAAAAAAAGAAAAGAAAAGAAAAAAGAAAAAAAAGCCTCCAAGCGGGTCAATGCAGTGAGCCTCACATGGCGGACATACCACACTTTGGGAATTGTCCCTATGGCAATACTTTCTTCCAATGACTGACTTACTCTGTGGTATATGCAGTATGTGAATGAGCTGCAGTGGCGTGTGAAACCATGATTCCACAACACATGACTTCTAACCATAAGTACAAATTGTCCACGTGACAGGACTGAGCAAGTTGTGTTACTTTATCTTTAAATGGCTATATGCCCTTCCTGCAATGTTACCGAAATTTTTAAATTAAAATCGTATTTGTTTTCATTGAATGTTAGGAGTGCTTGTTAAGTGTTATTAGATTCATTATACACATTATTTAGGGTTAAATTGAGGCCATTGCTAATTATAACAGGCTTGGGGAAAAAGTCTAACCTACACTGATTAAAATTCTATTTATAAAGGAAAAACCAAAACCACAGAAATAGTGCTGAGTTTAGTAACTGCCAAATGCAGTAAGACTTACCACTACACTGAAATTACCCCCCCCCCAAAAAAAAGTAAATTTCCAAGTGTTTCAAGATAAAGTGTTCTTTGAATAATTTTCAAGGTTTGTGATTGTTTTCCTGAAAAGGTAATCTTTTAATTTATTAAAATACTAACTCCAGAAGTTAACACAGATTGAATATTCAATTTTACTCTTAAATAGAAGATGCTTCAAACTCAGACTCTCTTAACTCCTAACCCAGGAAAAAGAACCCAGGGTCAAAGGCCAATCAATGCTAAGTTCCTCCAGCCCTATAAGGATGATGCAAACCCTACTGAATTCATGTGAGTCAGGGTGTCAGAATATCCATCTAACCGGCTGTCCAGAGATAGGCTGTCGTGACCACACACTGCCTCTGCTTCCTCACTCCCACTTCCTCCTCAGCCAACCACAATCAGCTATTTTTGTCCTGCTATCACGTCAGAACTACCTTGGCAGTACCTCCACGATGCTGCACCGATGGCCACTCCTGCCTCATGCGCATCTGTCTCTTAGTGGCCTTCTGCACGTATCTACTCCCTCTTTGAAATGCTGGCCTTGCTCAGCTTTGGTGACACCACTCCCTCAAGAGTTGTGCCAGCTGGGGTGGCTCTTCCTCTAGCAGAGGGCCTCCCTATTCTGAGGCGTTCTCCTGCAGGGACGAGGGCTGTTTACTCTCTAGCTCATTCTGCTCTTTTCTCCATGGGGACTTTATGGTGAACTTCTGCTATGTATAGCCAACGCGATCCTCTCCTCTGAGGGCCACACTCATGCTTAATGGACACTTGGACAGTAAGCAGTGAGTAAACGCCCTAACATCCCTTTCTTACATGTCCCACTGCTCACAAGCTTTCTACATCAATAAACAGAATAGCGTCTACACAGACGCTGGACCAAGACACTTACAAGTCAAGTTTATTCTTCCCCTTCCCTTATTCTCTAACTCACACAAGTTAGCAAGGGGCCTGGTAAGTTTATCTCCAATCCTAAATTGTCTTTGACAAATCACCTTTGTCAAAACATTCATCTTTTGCTCACACCGCTGCAGACATCCTTTCTTTCACTCTTGGTCAAATGGCCAACATGTCCAGTCCTTTCTTCATACTGTAGACAAATGTGAATCTGATTATACTATTTCCCAGTTAAAAGGGTTTCCTTGGCTTTTCCCTTAGTTTTTATGTTACTGGGGTGTCAACCAAGGTAAATGCAGAATATACAAATTCAATAGGACTTTATCTACACTCTTAGGAATTACAATCCAGGAAACAAGACCCAGAAAGCTCCAAACAGTTATGCTAAAGAAGGGAGGGAAGCAAAGTAAAGAGTTGAAAAGGAAAAAAAAAAAAAAAAAAAAAAAAAAGTTGAAAAGGCAGAGGGCTTCATGGCCAGCAGAGGATAAAGACATGGAAATGTCCACAAAACGTAACTTTGTTATCCGCATACAAGCAACTCTGGTTATTCCCCATGTCCAGATACTTGTCAAAGAATCAAAATGACCAGAGTCCCCAGTTCAGGCACCAGCTGCAGACCTGTATTAGTGATGCTTCCCAGTGGCCTCTGAATGCCCCTGAGAAGCTTGTTCAATATTGCCTTCACAGTATTTTCTTTTTTTTTTTTTTTTAATAAGGGCTGTCACCATTGTTCACTTTTAGTCCATAGCACCATATTCAGCACACATGGAAACCTTAGTTTCTACTTGCTGAAAGACTTAATTTGAAAAGGAGCATACAGGGAGGCAGTCAGATAAGTTGCTAGTCATTTGGGGGAAAGATTCAAACAAATGTAGTTCAGCTGATCAAAATGTCATTCAATTAGTGGTTCCTTTAATTCTTCTGAATTTATATCCTTTTTAGGTAAAAGTACCATTACAACAAATACAGAAGTACAAAAGAAAAGCAATCTCATTATAGCCAGAGTACTTTATCTAGGGGCCAATGTGCCTTCATGTTTTGCCTCAATTGATTCTGATAACAGAGCAAGTGTTGTTTCTACTTTACAGATTTGGCGACTAAGGTTCGGAGAGGATGATGAAAGGTTAAACCACAGATTTTTAAAAATATTTTATTAATTTATTCATATTACATCTCAATTGTTATCCCATCTCTTGTATCTTCCCATTCCTCCCTCCCTCCCGCTTTCCCCCTACTCCCCTCCCCTATGACTGTGACTGAAGGGGACCTCCTTCCCTGTATATGCTCATAGGGTATCAAGTCTCTTCTTGGTAGCCTGCTATCCTTCCTCTCGGTGCCACCAGGCCTCCCCATCAAGGGGACATGGTCAAATATGGGGCACCAGAGTTCGTGTGAAAGTCGGTCCCCACTCCCCACTCTCCACTCAACGGTGGAGAATGTCCTGTCCATTGGCTAGATCTGGGTAGGGGTTCGAAGTTTACTACACTTATTGTCCTTGGCTGGTGCCATAGTTTGAGCAGGGCTCCTGAGCCCAGATCTGCCCGTAATAATGTTCTTCTTGTAGGTTTCTAGGACCCTCTCGATCCTTCTATTTCCCCATTCTCCCATGCTTCTCTCACCTAAAGTCCTAATAGGCTGTCCTCCCCTCTGACCCACTTTCCTGGTAAGTGAAGACTTTCATGGGACATGCCCCTTGGGCTAGTGTCCAGATATAAGTGAGTATACACCATTTGAGTCTTTCTGCTTCTGGGTGAACTCACTCATTATGATCATTTCTAGTTCAATCCATTTGCCCACAAATTTCAGGAATTCCTTGTTTTTAAGAGCTGAGTAGTATTCCATAGTGTAAATGTACCACAGTTTCTTTATCCATTCTTCTACTGAGGGGCACTTAGGCTGTTTCCATGTTCTGGCTATTATGAACAAGGCCACTATGAACATGGTTGAGCATATGTCCCTGTTGTATGGTGGAGCATTTTCTGGTAAACCACCAATTTTTAGTGGGGTAGTAGAGATTTGAACCTAGTTCTCGTGATTTCCAGTCAGTCCTCCCACCTCTGTGTGTATGTGTGTCTCTGTGTGTTGTTTGGGTACACATTTTCAACCTTTTAAAATTGAAGACAGAGGCACTCCCAGCTGTGAGACAGATGTGTAAGGGCTGGAAAAGAGCTGGGGCCAAGAGACCCCAGTCATGATTTGCAGTCAGCTTAGTGCTGGCTGTCAGCTTTGTTCAGAGAAGTCTCTTTCTGTGATTGGCAGCAGTGACTGCAGAGATGCATAAATGATCAAAGCACTGCGAATAAGTGGCTGTTGGACGCTCAGCCACAGACAGACATCAGCGCCCTCCAGGGCTTAGAGCAGGTCGTGGGGAAGGGGATGGGAAGAATCTAAGGACTGGAGGATGGGGTAGAGGGCCGTGCCGTGCTGTCTATCACACATGGCACTCCTGAACTCATAGCGGCCATGATGACCTGCACAACATGTGTACAAGATTAGGCCTCTCAACGTCCTGTCACGGAGGGATGGCTCACAAGGGCCCACACCTCTCTGGGGATTTCTAGGTAGCTAAGGACTGCTGGGAGAAGGAGAAAACTTTCTTCAATGCTGCTTACGCTCTCCTATAAATACCCTCTCACACATGAGCCTGTGAATACCCTAATGAACGTCACTGGGAAGAAAAGGAGACTAGATAGGAAGAGAAGGGGAATCAGCAGGAATGGGGAGGGGACAAGAGGGAGTAATGGGGATGAATATGATCAAAATATAGAGAGACATGAAATGCTATAATGGAACCGTTATACATAATTCATATATCCTAATAAAATACTACAAACTCAACTATCTGCTAAAACTATACAAGCCCTACATATATCATCTGTTGAGTTTTTACGAGGTGAATACAGCAGAGTAGACAGAGCACTGCCTGCAACCCCAGGGCCTCCTCCCAGTACGCCCCTCCCAGTGATTATCCATCCTAAATGGCAGCCATGATTCTAACATCTATGACCATAATTAGTCTTAACCATTTTAGCTTAATTTAGATGATACTAGAAAGTGCATATTCTTCTGTAGTTGACTTCTTTCACTCCTCACACCTATGTGACTGACTCATCCACAAAAGAAAACAATGGGAAAAATCTCATCTTCTGCACTGGTTTAAGTATTCCACAGGAGAAACACAGCAAAATGTATTTCTAGTCCCTGTATCTTTCTGGATTTAACTAGATGAATTGTGCCATTATTAACCCCTCCCCTCCCTTTTTTGTAGGAAGAAACTCAGAGCCAGAAATGGAAGAAGGACTTCAAAGAAGCAAAACAACGAGGCAGCCCAACTAGATCCCACAAAGTATTTCCCTTCTATGTACTCAAGTCAGAAAATCTATCTGAATCCTAACATAAAAGTTTTAATTCTTATGTGATACAAAACCAAGCCTTGATATAAATACTATGCAAAATATGATTATAGTTTGTGCCTACTACAGTTACTTAATGAAAGCTTTTAAAATAAAATCCAATCTTACCTAACTTGTAGAAGCCAATGAGATTAATGATACTTATGGTGGGGATATTTTCATGATAGGTCTGCTTTACAGATATTTGCCTACTTTACTGTCAAATAAAAATTTGACTCCCGAATGAAAATGTAAATGTGGAAAGACAAGTCTTGGTTCATGAGGATGGACATTCCAAAGCATCACATTTCTGAGTCAGCATTTTCCCACTAGAACTGTAAGACATGCAGGGATGGGGCTTTTACATCAACCTGTAAGTCAATCAACTCAAACATACCTGAAAATAGTACTAGCAACATAATCTTCAACTACCATGGACAAAGCCTAGCTTGGAACTGTAGTCTATAACCTGTCTCCTATCACCCCATCCTGTGTGGTAACTTTTTCAGACTGTGGGAGACCCCTCCTATCACCCTGTCTTTTCTGTCAAACACTTCTGTGACTGGCTTATGCCTACTTTTTTGTCACCAACTGTAAAAATCAGATGAGGGAATGAGATGAGAGCTGCACCCAAGCTTTATGAATACATGGCTTGGACTGAGCCCAGAGCGTTTCTATCTAACTATCCCTAGGCCTAGGCCTGGAAGCTTCTAACCTACATACAATCTAATCTTCTTTAAGCCTGGACCTTAAAGGCTTTAACTTCCAGCCTCTGTCTGCTAAATGTTTTCAGCCTGCAAGACTTAGTGCTAAATAGCTCACTCTTTCTGTTCTTTCTGAACTCTGGCTAACTGGTTCAACTCAGCTGTTCTGGCTCAAAACTACTTTCCATGCTGACTGATTCAAACTGGCTTCCCTCCGCTTCTCACCAAATTGCTCTGCTTGAAAAAACTGCCCCTGAACTCCATAAACTCAGTTTAATGAATTCAACTACACTCAACTGAACTGCACAAACTGTACCTTACTCCGGAACTCTACTGTACACTGTCTCCATGAACTCACCTGCTCGCCCTCCCTCCTCCTCCTCCTCCTCCTTCTCCTTCTCTCTCTCTCTCTCTCTCTCTCTCTCTCTCTCTCTCTCTCTCTCTCTCTCTCTCTCTCAAGCTCTTAAGTAGCTGCTCTTTCCTGACTCATTCTGTCAAATCTTTTTCTGATTCATCACTTTGTCTGCCAGAGAGATTAAAGGTATGTTGTGTCTATATTCTAACCAGAGGGATTAAGGGTGTGTATTCCAGTTGGACCACACAGACTTCAGTCTTTGGATGTGATCCCTTGCCAAAGCAGTCATGTTGCTGGATTAAAATTCCTCTACAACCAATACTGTTCACTTTATTCACAGATCATAGGTGCCAGAATTCAGACAACAATTTATTTCTTTTGTTCCTTAGGTTCCTTTTGACATTTTTCACAGCTAGAAAAACCTTTGGAGTTGAAGAACTGAACTATAAAAACAAGAAATCTTTAAAAGAAATTGTTCTTTTTGCCAAAGGGCAAATGGACTCAGAGGGGGTTTTTCTCAGCTTCTCCTTCCATTGGAATAGTCCCTGTTACCATCCTCAGTCCTTCCAGACTTTAAATCCTATAGCTGGGCACTTCTGAGCTGCTGTCCTACTAGGAAAGCTTCCAATTTCATTTCTTATCATAATGTCTCTCATTTCTCACTTTGACTTTTAACTAGAAAGTGGGGAGACATGCTGATAACTAATCTGCAGGTACACAGAGAAAGGAAGAATGTGAGGAGGCTAAGGGCCAGTCAAGTCATTACAGCCATCATCAATCTATAATCTAATTAGATGCCCATTAGGGACCACATGAATCCACTGAAGCAAATAACAGTTTCATTAAAAACAAACAGCAACAACAACAAAACAGAAATGAGAAACAGCTCCCTTATTGTGTCCACATAGTAAAGCCTGGCCTGAGTACACCACAACTAGCTACAGCCTAGAATATTAAACAGCTTGTTCTAATCTGAGATTAATTTATCTACAGATGGAGAAATCAATTTCTTTTTAGTTAATGATAAAAAGTGGAAAGACACAACCTAATGCAGTGGGTGTTAAGTGGCTCTGGAAGCCAAAAGAGTCCTTAAAGTTATGAACATTTTAAAAGAATTGACACCTGAACGAGCAGTCACTTCTCCAGATTTCAGAGCTTTTAAAGCAGTAACAGTGCAGAGAAGTCTTTATGAAGAACCTTACAGAATGAAAATTAAAAATCAATTTTAATATTCAGACAGGCTTATGACTCTGCCACTTCTATTTATCTGTGACAGGGTTTCACAGTATAGCTCAGGCTGGCTTTGAACTGGCTGGTAGTCCACCTATCTCAAGCTCCCAAGTGTTACAATTGTGTCCAATTTTAGCAGTCTTAGTTAGAGTTTTATTGCTGTGAAGAGATACCATGACTATGGCAACTCTTACAAAGGAAAACATTTAATTCCAGACGGGCTTACAGTTTCAGAGGTTTAGTCCATTACCATCATGGTGGGAAGCATGGCAGCATCCAGGCAGACACAGTGCAGGAGGAGCCAAGAGTTCTACATCTTGATCGGAAGGCAGGAGGAATCTGGATGCAGCATGCGCATTTAAGACCTCAAAGCTCCACCTTCACAGCCATACACTTCCTCTAACAAAGCCACACCTCCTCCAATAAGGCCACACACCCTAATAGTGCCACTCCCTATGGACAAACATTCAAATACACAAATCTGGGGCCATACCTATTAAGCCCCAACATTTTTCCAACTAAAACTCATAAGAAACCACACAATTAAGCAGAACAATGTAAAGATAATGCATCAACAAGTAGCAGGAAGCTTGGTGTGAGAGAAGCCTGTCCTTGCACCTGGGAAATGGTGACAAGAAGTTCAATTTAAGGACAGGCCTTGACTACACAGAAAGTTCCAAACCAGCCAGGGTAACTTGAATGCCTGACTCAGCAAACATAAAAAGGAGACTTGAGGCTCAGTGGATAGATGGCTAGATGGTTCCGCGGTTAAGAGCACTGGTTGGCTCACGCCTTCCCTCGCGAGGCCTCACACTCACACAGCTGCCCACCCGGCCACTGCCATCACCCCTCAGAAAGCCAGCGGCGCAGTGTCTTCGCCTCCAGAAGGAAGGCTGGAGACCAAAGCTGGACACACGCCCACCGTGAAAGCTGGTGGAATGCAGATTGTACAAAAGCACCTACATACTGGAGAAGGAGAGGAAGAGAAAGACAAAAATGAGCAAGAATGGGAAAGCACCAGGCCACCCAAACTAACGGTGTTTATCTCTGGTGTCACTGCCCGGGGTGACAAAGACTTCCCGCCAGCAGCTGCACAGGTGGCCCACCAGCAGCCACATGCCTCCAGAGACAAACACGTTTCTCCAAGAACGCAGCGTATCCAACAGCCTCGCAAGTGACTGGCACAGGACTACCTCCCAGGATGCTTCCCTGACCAAAAGACCTCATGCTTTCCACGTGGCTTACTAAATCCAGAAACTTAATACAAAGCAAAGTGGCCTTTCATTGATTCAGACCCCCCCCCATATTTAAAACTAGAAGCTCAAACCCCAAACTTTGTTTGTAAGAGTCCTCGCTGTGTGTCACTGTACCCCCGCCCCAGAAGTGCTATTAGCAGAACTTGGCAAGTCCTGGGTAAAAGGTAGTCCTTCACACTATAGCAATCACCTAAACTCCTTACTCGTGGTCCTAAAAGCAGAGGCTACTTTGGGGAGCTATGATAAGGTTAGGAGATGAAGAAACACATCAGAACACTATGGTGTGCTTCTTAACAGTTATGTCACTCCTGCCCTAGGATGCCTGGACTGCCCCAGTTCACGGCTGTGAATTCCTGCTTCTCTGAAAAGGCAAAGGGCTCCTTTATGCAGATGTAGAACCTTCCAGAGTGCTGCTCATGGGCAGTGCTCCTGGCTGTCCAGATGACCTGCAGTGTCGCCAGCTTCAGGCCACAGTGGCTCTGTGAGCTACATGCATATCGCCAGCATTTCTGGGACTACTCAGGAGGCCTGTGCTGTGTCACTGAAGGAGGATGAGCTTCTCAAGTTTCATGAGCAGTTTGGTGCTCCAGCAGTGGACTTAACAGGGAGCAGTACATAAACCTTGAGACCCTGTGTTGTCAGCCTCTTCCTTCATAATTACTGACATGATGTGAACCAAGGGTCGCTTTGGAGACCCAGGCTTGGCTGAAGCACCACCACAGAACCCACAGCCTTGCTCTCTCATATTGAACCAAATTAGAGCCAGACACACCTGGTCCCTCTTGTAGACTTTCTCAAACATCCTGAAGCATCCACAATCCCTTTTACTTCAGCAACTTAAGGGGCCGCCCTCTGTTCCGCATACTCTGAGCTAGATCTGCTGTGTGTCTGTGGACTTCAGGTCATTGAATGCAACATGTTTTCCCAAATGAATTTCTTAATCTTTGATGTTGAGAATATACTGACTATAATAAAGCTACTGCATTTCTGCCTAAAAAAAACAACAACAACAACAACAAAAAAAAACCTGGCTGATCTTCCTAAGGACCCGGTTCAATTCCCAGCACCCACAGAGCAGCTCACAACTGTTTGTAACCCCAATTCCAGAGGCTCCAATACCCTCACACAGACATATGTACAGGTAAAACACCACTGCACATGAAATAAAAATAAGAAATAAATAAATAAATAAATAAGAGAGACTTGCGCTCACCTGATACAGACAACTACTGTGCCAGAGCTATCGACTTTCCTATAAAGCAGCTGGAGTCACTGACTGCTTCCCAGCCTGCTGTTAGCTTACATGAGCTGTTAGAGCTGCAGTTCTTTCCATACAACCTTGGGCAAATTATTTAACCTTTATGAATCCCAACTTTCTTATGTGGGGTGTGTGCGAGTGGAGAGAGAGAAAGGAGACGGGGGGGGGGGTGAAGGAGAGAGGAAAGAGAGGGGGAAGAGAGGGAGGGAGAGACAGAGAGAGGGAGGGAGGGGGAGAGGAAGGGAAAGGGGGAGAGGGAGAAAGGGGGGGAGGAGAGGGAGGGGGAGAGATTGATTGAGATTGTTATTTTTAACCAGGATGTCAAGTGGCCTAGGCTGGCCTTGACCTTCTGATGCTCCTGTCCCTACCTCTCACATACTGAGACCACAAATATGAGCCATGATGCCTGGTTCGCAGTTTCTACACTAGGAGTACAGGACTAAAACCAACCAGTGCATGTTAAATCACAAGGCAAGTAGACATAAGCAGCTGTGGGAACCATCTCCCATACATACACAAGTGGCTACTTGACGTCAGTGAAGCCCACCAGCTCGTATACAGGAGTTTTCAAGTTCAAAGCCCCGGGGAAGTGCTGCACACCAGAGATACTCAGTATGCAAAAGTCGGTGTAATGGGAGCCTTCAGCTGAGATTTTAAATGCTATCTGCAAGAGTCACTGGGCTCAGCCAGATGAATCAGAGACAGTCAAATGTGCCCTTGAACATGCTAGGGTCAGAAACTTACCATGTTAGCACAGCATACAGGGATTACTGGAATGCTCCTTTTGAAGATTTCATTGAACTTGTGGTTGCCTCTCAATCATGTTTCTGAAAGGCTAAATTCACTAGAGGGCATCATGTGTCAGAAGAAGTCACATCAGAGAAAACATTAAAAGGAAAGAATTGTTTACTCAGAACTATTGTACCTGACTGTACAAAACATGCATGTTAATGTAAAATTGTTCACTTTAGCATACATTAAAAATGTTCAGGAACTAAACAAAACGGTGACAGGTTAAGTGGTGTATCCTAGGGTGGCATTCCTATGTTGTGACAGGCAAGTGGTATTATTGAAAAGCCTGGGTTCTTTCCAATCCCCCTGCACAGCCTCTATAACTTCATGCACACTTCATACTTGCTGTAAAAACCGTACAAATTACTCTACACTTACTCTTTTCCTTCCTGTAACCACCAGATGTTCCCTCTCTCCTTCAAATAATAAATAAATAAATAAATAAATAAATAAAGCCACAAATTTAAAAGAAAATTACCAAGTTCCTCTAAGACCAGCAAAGAAAATTCAAACCTAGGTCTGTATATAATCAAATATTTAAAGCCAAATTATTTTTCATTAACATAATGATACAGCTATAAAAAGTCATGGAGTTCCAAGAATATCCAGAGAAATGAACTCAACCCACAGCTTCGCCCATCACAGCTCATACAGTAACAAGCAAATACCCCAAAGCTCTGCCCCCTACAGCTCACACAGTAACAAGCAAATACCAAAGCTCCGCCCTCTACAGCTCACACAATATCAAATACCCCAAAGCTCTGCCCTCTACAGCTCACACAGTAACAAGCAAATACCCCAAAGTTCCACTCTCCACAGCTCATACAGTAACAAGCAAATACCCCAAAGCTCCGCCCCCTAGAGCTCACAGCCCCCCCCCCCCGGCCCCCCTCCCCCGACCAGACAGGACACCTTGCCATGCCTAGCACTCCCTCCATCTCAGCAGATTCCATTCCACAGCTCTGCACAGCAGGCATACCTAAGAGCAGTGCCACTCTCTGAGGAACAAGATTCAAGGGACTTCCAACCTCTCCCGAGCCCCTCCTTCCCCAAACAGCTGTTCCATGTGCAATCCATTTCAACATTCCTTCACCCCACATAAATCTGTGGGTTATTTTACTTTTCCTTTGAACCAGTTAACCCATGTGGCTGAACCCACACTGACTAGGACTTACATGAAATTCTTAACACATGCTTATTTTCAGATCTGCCTGAGTCCCTCACTCTAGACAACATTATTAGGAAGACACACCTTGGTACTGCAATATCAAAACAATTAGAAACTAAAGGAAAGGTCCATCTCCCAAGGCACATTAACACATTAATGGCTTTTGAAAAGCACCAGCCCTTTATGAATTTGGTTGGGTGAATTAAGTCCTGAGTACTGGATGAAGACAGGAAATGTGGTGTTCACCATCTGAAAAGCCCATCATCAGCGTGTATACAACATGAGGAGCTCCAGCATCCCCCGCATCCTGGTGCCCACTCATCTCTACTATGTACTTAGGCGGCCTCTGAAACTATTACGCCAACTGAGGAAAATAAATGCTCAGTCCAATAGCACAATTAATTCCCTTTACAAAGAAGTATGGTAGACTTGACCTGTAAAAGGTTCTCAAACTGCCTCAGTCCTTTAAATAAATCCATGATCTTTAAGCCATCTGTAACAGTAGATATTTTACTCCACGAAGAAAGAAATTAACATAAAAGTCTGTTCAATTCCATAAAGTTCTAAGTCTATAATTACGGAGAATTATAAGGTAAGTGAAGGCATGAGAAAGGTATAGATAAGAATGGATACAGATGACCCAAGCCAGAACAATCAGGTGGTATAGAAATCATCAAGTCCTCTACCTCTTTTCTAGATCCCCAAGACTAACTTAAAAAAAAAAAAAAAAAAAAAAAACTGGGCTGGAAAGATGGCTCAGTGGTTAAGAGCACTGACTGCTCTTCTAGAGATCCTGAGTTCAATTCTCAGCAACCACATGGTGGCTCATGACCATCTACAATGTGATCTAATGCCTTCTTCTGGCCTGCAGGTGTATATGCAGGCAGAGCACTGTATACATAATAATAAATATTTTAAAAAACAACTGAGTTTGCAAGATGGCTTAGCTGATAAGTGTTTGATGCACAAGCCTCATTCCCTGAGTCTGATCCCCAAAGCCAGTAATGAGAAGAGGAAGCAACCCCAAAAGTTGTCCTCTGATGTCCATACATGTACCATGGCATGCATGGGCCTGCACTCTACACACACACTAACAACAACAACAACAACAGGTTTCTTACTTAAATTCTTTTATTTATTGTCTGCACATGTGAAAGTCAGAATACAAGTGATGGAAGTTGATTTTCTCCTTCCACTATGTGCATTCCAGGGACCAGGCTCGGGTCATCAGACATGGCAGCAAGTGACTCTACCTGCTGAGCCCTCTTGCTACCCCTTGTAATAAATTTACACTAATTTTTTTATAAGAAGTACTTGGCCTATTTTTCAGAACTGTTGTGTGTGTGTGTGTGTGTGTGTGTGTGTATTATATATAATACATGTATTACACATTCCAAATACAGAAATGTCTTGCATACATATTTAAATATATAAACATATAATTCTCACACATTCATCAGAAATATTTGCGTAGAACCTATCTAAATGTTATCAAAATAACCCACAAAGACAAATAATAAGACATCTTAACAAATGCAAGGACTATGCGGGCCGACTCTAGGGCACTGGTTTCCCTAGGAAATAAGACATCTATCTCCGTTCTTCTGATTCAGCAGCACTGGTAGCCATGGTCCTTCTTTCCAGTGTAAGCAAAAGCATCAGAAAAAGAAACTGGCTAAGGCTTGAGAGAGCTACTTCAAGTCAAGCTAGATATGCACGTGCAAAAAATGTTTAAAGCTTTCGGGGCTAACCTGGCAAGCTTTCCATTGCTGTAAGCAGTGATGAAAGGAGAAGCACTAGAAGCAGCTCTAAGCGTCCAGTGCCGGAATGCAGAGGAAGGCAGATGGAGCCCTCCAGTCCACGGAGCCGCAAGCTCCCATCTCCTCGGACTTCTTTTTCACTGATGCTTTTGTGTACTCCAGACTGTGAAACTGCCAACTACAAAAATTATAGCCATGTGAAATCTCTTTTACTCTAAATTTGGGGCTAGCAAAAATAATAAGTTGCCATCTTACAGGTTAGCAATTAACTCAATTTATAGCAATTTTACAAATTTAAAAACTGATGTCAAAAAAATTGATGTCATATTCCAAGATGAAAGACTGGCTAAGTAAAATCACGAATACAAGACAAGCACTCTCACTACCACTGCTGCTCAGCACTGTGGGGAGTTCTAGCCAGGACCAGTCAAGTAAGTAAATAAACTCATCCAAATCCAAAGTGTAATATCTACAAAACATGATCTTCAGTCTAGACATCTCAGAAGGAAATTACAAAATTACAGGAGAAGCTAATAAATTCGGCAGAGTTGCAGGGAACAAAAACCAACACACAAAAGTCAAGGGTGAGTCAGGCATGAAGGTTCATACCTGTAATCTCAGCACTTGAGAGGCTGAGACACACAGATGGCCTTCAGTTCAAGGCCAGACTTGTCAACCTAGAGAATTCCAGGCCAGTGTGGGGTTTACAGTAAAATCCTACCCGGAAATAAGAGGGGATAAAAAGGAAAAAGACAGGGAAAATAATGACAGGGATGGAGGGATGAAAGGAGGGACATAAAAGTAAACCTCCCCCAAAAAAAACTTTAGCAAAACAAGTCACTTTTATAAGTACACTCAAAGCCTACGAATAAGTTCAACCAAAGAGGTAAAAGACTTAAAAATTGCTATAAGCTAAAAATTACAGACCACAGCCAAAAGCAATTAAAGACAAGTTAAATATTTATAAAGAATCCCACATTTATAAATCTGGCACCAAAACACAAAGCAATGTATATGGGTAATACAATCTCTATCAATTCTTTTCTCCAATCCTTTTCTCCAAACACATTAAAAATATAACTCTCTAAATCATATGAAACGTAAGAGCTCCTAGGACCCAGAGCAGTGTGGAAGAACACCCTGAAAGTCCAGAGCTTCCCACGGAAACAAAGACACAAGAATCAAAGCAGGATGCCACTGACATAGAGTACCACGGTGATCAGCAGCAAAAATGCAGCAATACATTCTCAGTGGCTTAAAGCAAGTTTACTTTTTAAGCTTGAAACTCAAGTGTCTGAAACAGTATCACCGGACCAAAATTCAGGTATATGCCATACTTCCCCAGTGTTGGGGAAGGAATAGCTCTCTGCCTCATACAGCTGCCAAAATTCCTTCACTTGTGACCATCTCCTTCTAACTCTGCCTCTGTGGTCACTGTCCCTGCTCATCTGTGTATTATGTCCCTCTACTTCCCATTTGTAAGGCTGTATGTGACCTCTTATAGGACCTAGCCACAAAACTCAAGACTGTTACCTACTCCAGTGCCTCAAGTAATTGAGAACTCCCTCTGCTACAGAAAATAATGCATCAGAGCCTACAGATCTTAGATTACAAGGTCTAAGATCTCGTCTCCAGAAACTTTTTTTAAAATCCCACTGAAACTCATCGATCTCATCAGACATATAAAAAGCTATCACATGGCACAAGATGGTTGTACTTCAAATACAAGAATCTCTCCTGTATAAAGAGGATGCAATTCTGCTCGAATGTAGTCTGTCCTGAACTATCTGTAAAAACACGCATCTGACATGCCCCTTGAGAACCCAAATTTCTCTCTGCTACCTTAGTAGAGAAGGGTCTTCCTGTTACAAACAGAATTTACAGAGTTGGGTAATAATAAGGTTTTAAATAAATCTGAAGCAAACTACTTTCCAAATGCAACAAGTTTATTTTTGCCCTCTAAATTTTTCCAGACAATTTCAAGGCCCACTAGCCCTTGAATCTCCTCCAGAATCAAGTTTTCATTCCATGAAATCAAAATAAATTCCAGATGAATTAAAGGGTTGCATGTAAACTATGAAAGTACTAAAGAATTAGAATAAAATATAACAATAGGAAAAATTGGCAAAGAATCAAAATAGTCTCATAAGAGAAAATACACACAAGCATCAAATTAAGGCAGCATGAGGCATGTTTTCAATTACTAGTCTTTCCCATTTGTCAGTGATAGTATCTAGCAGAAGTGAGCACATGAGGAAAGAGTGCAAGCACAGTATTACTAAAGGCATTAACAGATGGGGCTCCTTTAAAAAGAAAACAGTGAGGCTGGTACTTTTTAAGTGCATATGTATATATGCCAAAAAGTATCATTCAAATTTTCTATCTTCAAAAAATAACACACACACACACACACACACACACACACACAAAAGAGTAAGCTGGGCATGGTAGAGAGGCAGAGGCAAGCAGATCTTTGTGAGTTCGGGGCCAGACTAGTCTACAAAACAAGTCCAGGACAGCCAAGGCTACAAAGAGAAACCAAAAAAAAAAAAAAAAAAAAAAAAAATCAATAAACTGAAAGGAGCAACTTACAAAACTGTAAATAAATTATTCTATCATTAGTCAAAGGGAAAAGAATCCTCCCAAACCCTATAAATGATGTTTATGTAGTTTATGTATTAATAAAAGTCATGTAAAACAACAACAAAGACGATAGTAATATTGATGAAAATGTGGGTACAAAGTTGTGTAACTATATAACTAAAAATTACACAATATAATAAGACTACCGATTTCCTAAATAATTGATCTGGTTCCTGGGTCGAGTTATAGGTCTAGAGGCAACTATTACTGGGCCTTGACATCAGTCTTCTCTTGCCTGGCATTTCCTTGAGAGAGTCATTGTTGGTTTAGCAGACATTGAAGGATTAATTTCCTCAAGTGAAAAGGGCAATATTTCAAGGGGTGGGGCTTAGGATACTACTTCCTCAGGTGAGATAAAACACTGAGCATCTATGGAGGGTTCAAAGTTCTCAGCTTCAGTAGGGTTCTCCCACACATCCCCAAGTTACAAGATCCCATTCTTTACTAATTAATACCCTTACTTTAACCACTGATACCCTGAGACTGGGCCTTGAATTTTCACTGTAATTGATCCAACCTTATAATGAAGACGTCAGTTTGATTTTCAGCAACGTAAGCTCTGTGGCCGCTGGAGAGAAGATTGCCTTTCAGGACTGTTTATTTGCATATGGAGCCAGTCAATTTTAGCATTAAGTACATTGTAGTCCTTCAACGTAACCGAAAGTTGGTTAATTTTATCATGTAGCTCACTTTTATCCTTTATCAATTCATCAAGAGATGCTAAGAGCAACCAATCATTTTCTTTATTTTCCCCCAAACTCTAGAAAGTTTCATACACAGGGTGACTAAATCCACTGCCACTCACTACTGAGGAATCAAGACAATCAAAGGTGTTTATCTCTAAGTTAGAAACACAGTTTCGACCAGTGGCTTTCAATCCTCTCTGAGCTCGCAGGAGAGCGGCTGGAGAGGTTTCAGTAGCTGAAGGTGATGGGGAATAATAAAGCCTGTTCCAGGTACTTACAAGACTCATCCTTACACTCTGCTCCTCTAGGACCACTCGGGTACCCAAGTCTGAATTAGACAAGTATCTCTGGAGTCACAGAATGAATGGACAATGGAAGAAGGAGGGTTTGTTTGTTCTGCCCTCACCTTGCCAGCACACCCATTCCTTTACTGGCACTGGTGCCTATTCCTTCAGGATTCCAGCGTATATACGAAGACCAGCTGAGATATCCAGCTTCGTGAGACTGAGCAACTACAAGACTCCTGGACTTTCCACTCACAGCTAGCAATTGTTGGATTAGTTGGCTGGCAGCCTGTAAGTCATTCCAATAAATTCCAGCAGGTGTGGACCAGATTAAAGGTGTGCCTTCCCAAGCCAGGTATACACTTATGATCTCAGCACTTGGGAGGCAGAGGCAGACAGAACACTGTTAGAGGCCAGCCTGGTCTACAAAGTTGAGTCTAGGACGGCCAAGGCTACACAGAAAAACCCTGTCTCAAAAAACAAAAACAACAACAAAAAGCAAGCAAACAAAAAAGTGTGCCTTCCCACCTTACAATCTGGATTAAAGGCATGTGTCATCCACCCTCAAGTTCCAGACCAAAGCATAGATGTTGTCTTCCTGCCTCAAGATCCCCATCACACGTGTGCCCTCCACTTCTGGACTGTAGTTCTTTGCACACAGAGTCAAGTGGACATCCAAGAACAGGCATCACAACTCACTACACTAATGTCCACTGTGGTGGCTTGAACAGGAATGGCCTCATAGACCCCTGTGTTTAAATGCTTGGCCCGTAAGAAGTGGCACTACTAGGTATGGCCTTGTTGGAAGAAGTGTATCACTGTTCGTATAGGCATCAACAGAAAAAATGAGGAGACATGCCAAAACTGCCAACAGAAGTTCAAGGCAGGACAAGTAAATGCACAAAACGGACAAACCCTGGCAGAAAATGGAAAATGAGATTGAGAATGAAGTTAGCTCAGCTCAGCTAACTAACTGAGGCAGAAAGTGGTGACTAGGGATTTCAGAAGGACACTAAATAAGCAGGACCTAAGATTGTACGGACAAGGCCAGAATCAGATGTCAGCTATGCACACAGATAAGGCCCTCCGAAAGTCCCTGTTGCTTTAAGAGCTAATGGCACCAGCCGGTGATGTTCTATTAGCCAGTATGTACACTGCAAGAGTCACATAAGTTGGGCCCAGCAAGTGGCGCAGGCCTGTAAGCCCCAGCTGCTGGGAAGGGGTTGAGCAGAAGGACAAGTTGAAGGCCAGCCTAGTCTACTCTTTATATACTCACTTTCCAAATGTGTAAATGTTACGCAACAACCAAGCTAATTCCTCAGCCTCTCAGAATTCCCTCTAACTCAACTCTTTTTTTCTCCTCCCCTGGTGATAGAAATCAGACCTAGAGCCTTGCATATGCTAGGCAAACACTCTACCCTGGACTTTACCAGTCTCATCCTTCCACTAGTCACCAGCTTCCCAGCCCACAGTCCTTAAGGAAAATGTTTTTAAGCACTAAGTGTCAGAAGGAAAGGCCAATGCAAGAAGACATCCTGGGACTATCTTTCAACTCCCCCTGCCCACTAACCACCACACTGTCCAGGAAGCTCCAGTGGTTACCCCTGCAGTAAGGGACTCAGCTCTTCCCGGCTCCCACTCCCTCAAGAGCACAGCCAGGTCTAGCAGGCGTTCAGCAGCTCCCCAGGCACTCCATGAGGATGCAGTCGCTGCACTTCTCTATAAAACAACATGCTCAGGTCCATCATGCCAGTTTCTGTGTTAAGTACCTTTCTGTTGCTGTGGTAAAAAACCCCATGCAAAAACATCTTAAGGAAGAAAGCATTTGTTTGGCTAATGGTTCCAGATGGATGGTCTGTCAGGACAAGGAAGAATGGCATGGCAGCAAGAGCAGGAAGCTGAAAGAACACATCTCAACCTCACACAGGAAGAAACAGAGAGAAAGAATAAGACATAGAATTCCCTGGTTGCTCTTGTCAACTTTACACAAGCTAGTGTTGTCAAAGAAGAGAAACAACTGAAAAAATAAAAAAGCCTGCATTAGCTTGTCTGTAGGACATTTTCTTGAAATGAGTGATGTGGCACGGTCCTGCCCATTGAGCGGTGCCACTCCTGAGCAGGTGGCCCTAGATAATATAAGAAAAAAGGCTCAGCAAGCCAGTAAGTAGCATTCCACCATGGCCTCTGCTTTGGTTTCTACCTCTAGGTTCCTGTCTTGAGTTTCTACCCTGACTCCCTTCAAAGATAGCCTGTGATATAGAAGTGTAGGAAAAATAAAACTTTCCTTTCCAAGTTACTTTTGGTCATGTTGCTTTATCACAGCAACAGAAACCCTGAGACATAGAGCCAGGCTGTAAGTCCTCAAAACCTGTCCTCTCTGATACACTTCCTACAAAAAAGCTCTGCTTCATAAAGGTTCCATAACATCTCCAAACAATGTGATTAAATGGAGACCAAGTGTCTAAATACATGAGCCTGTAAAGGACCTTTCACCTCTATTCTTCTCCATTAAAGATGTTTCCAGAGATTAAAGGCTTTGACTGATGTCAGGAGTAAGTAAGAAGCCCACATGCCCAACCCAAGGTGTCAGCTAAGACCACTTGGCGAGCAGTAATGAGACATGATCGCATCAATTGAATTGAAGCAGCCTCCTGACACTGAAACTTCCACGCCTGCTTAGTGGGAATAAGACATTCTGCCTATGTGCTAAAGGGCCAGTTTCTCAAAAGCACTAAGAAATATGAATCATCCAAAATGAAATTAGTAATTCTGAATAACCCCATAATGATCATGAAAACTCAACTCAGATTACAACAGCTTCTAGAATCCTGAAAAACAATATAAAGGACCATACACACATGCGCGCGCTCACGCTCCCACTCGCGCTCCCCCCCGCCTCCAGAAAGCATTACGACAGGAATTCAATGATATTAAAAACTGTTTTAATCCAGGACACAAAGCTAGCTAGTCAACAATCAATCAATACAATACACAATACTAATAGGCCCAAGAAAAATAAGAATATGATCATATATACCAAGAGACACACAAAAATGGCTTTTGAAAACAATCCATTACTTGCTTGTGACCATGTGTCTTGCCTGTCAGCCTGACAGAAGCAACTTTGAGACTCGAAACATACCCCTAGTCACATCCACAAGGACAGTTTCAGAAGAGCTGACTGCTGGGGGAGATTTACCCTGACTGCAGGCCCAGGATTCGGGCAGGGGTAGCCCACAGGCTGAGTGCCTATTTGAAATGAAAGGAGAGAACCCACAGAGGCAGCCTCCCTCTACTTCCTACAAGCGGAGATGCTCTGCTTCATCCACCCTTCTACCATGATGCAATGCACACCACAGACCCAGAACCATGGAGCTAGACTCCGGGGACTAAAATCTCTGGAGCTATGAGCCAAGATAAGTACATCTACCTACTTTAAACAGTTCTTGTCAGAGGTCGGGCTAAGGTGGGGCAGAGGTTGGGAAGATGGCATTGCGACGTTGGGCACAGCAAGGCTGAGGCTGCAGTCAGGCATGGGCAGTGGCTGCTGGGAGCTCCCTGAGACCCCGATCCCACAGCTACTTGATTGCAGGTTCAACTTACTTCTTCATCAAAACTGTGGATTTAAAAAAGCACTGAAGAGCCAGGCGGTGGTGGAGCACGCCTTTAATCCCAGCACTTGGGAGGCAGAGGCAGGCGGATCACTGTGAGTTCAAGGACAGCCTGGTCTACAAAGCAAGTCCAGGATAGCCAGGGCAATTACTCAGAGAAACTTGTGTAACACCAAACAAACAACAACAACAAAAAAAATGTCTCAAAGAAAGAAAGAAAAGCACCAAGGAAGACTGAACCTCAAAGATCAGACCTAGGGTCAAGTGGGGAAGCACACAAGAGAAGTCCCTTGATGCAGCCTCTGGAGGAAACTGTCTTTTATCCCTCCCCCACCCTATAAGAACTCTCGGGATGCCCTTTTTCTTCATTGTTGGGTTCACAGGCTGTGCATTTGGATCAGCTGCTATTTGGCAACAGAATTTGAAATCCAGGGTGCAGAGTTACTTTGATGGTATAAAAGCTGACTGTTGGAGGAAACTTCAGAAAGGAGATTAACAAGTAGTGGAAGAGCCTCAGTGATGCCAGCGGACAGTGACAGGTAGCGCAGCTGCAAATGCCCTTGTATTCTGCTTATGGAGACTGCCATCCCTGCTTTGAACTGTGATCAGCATCAAGGCTCCCTGTTGTCCAATGTTGCCATCAACGCTCAGTCACTTCTCCTTATGCATGGCTTGTGGAGCCTCTCCTCCAGCATCGTGCACATTCTGGGCCACGAGCATTTTGCAGCAGTGCACCTGTCTGCAGGGGTTGTTTCCAGTTTTGTCAGTTATCACAGGAAGATATGTACCTTCACTTGGTGCATCAGCAACAATCATGACTGTGCTTGCAGCAGTCTGCACCAAAATCCCGGAGAAGAGACTTCACAGTGGGCAATGCCTTAAAAGCCATCATCACCATGGATACGGCTAGGATGGTCCTGGATGGACATTTTCTGATCATGCAGCACATCGTGGTGGAGCTCTTTTGGGACTATTGTATATCACTAAGGCCATTAACTCATTTGGAAGAACAGGGAGCCTCTACTGAAAATCTGACATGAAATAAGGACTAATGGCCCCAAAAAAGGAGGTGGCCCTAGGTGAGGCAAAGCTGGCTAGAATGGTGTCTCTGGTCCTTGCTACCTGCAGAGTCTCAGCACCTGCTGCTCCAGTGTTCTAAATGCCCCCAGTATATGTCTCCTTAGCAAATTATGGCAAAGTTGTGAAATAAACGTTTATATCTCTAGTTTGTTAAAAATAAAATAAAATAAAATTTTTAAAGCAGTTCTTGTCAGGCATTTTTGTCTGAAAAACTTATCTACTCACAAACTAAGCTCTCATAAAAGGCAGGGGGGGGATGATTAGACAATAAGCAATTAGAAACAACCCTACAGTAAATATTGCATTTACTATGAAAAAAACCAAACACCTAATGCCCACCCCTTTGCCCACATTACTAAACCCAAGACAAGTACAATAATTATCACCCTCATGAACATAACACTCAAAGTTCTTGCCAACATAAGAAGACAATTAAAGACTGGCATACAGAGAAGAAAACAGAATTTCCAGTTTGCACATGGTATAACTGGCTACATAGGAAATCCTGTATCACCTTTACAACTCCCTAGAACTGAGAGAGTTACAGATACAAGATAAATACTTTAAAATCAACTATATTCCATATGAAAAAATCAATCTGCAAAATGGGAGGAAAGTATTATAAACCATGTTTCTGATAAGGTCCTCAAACCTTATATAAAGAACTCCTACAGCTGATACCAAGTAAATAATCCAATTAACAAAAGAGGAGGGCAAGGCTGGAGAGATGGCATGGAGGTTAGGAGGTTGGTTTTTTGTTTTGGTTTGTTTTGTTGGTGGTGGTGGTGGTGGTTTTGTTTTTGTTTTTGTTTTTTTCGAGACGGGGTTTCTCTGTGTAGCTTGGCTGTTCTAGACTTGCTTTGTAGACCAGGCTGGCCTTGAACTCACAGCGATCTGCCTGCTTCTGCCTCCTTAGTGCTGGGATTAAAGGCATGCGCCACCACACCCCGCACAGGAGGTTGTTTTTGCAGCCAACCCTAGGTCAATTCTTAGCACCCACTCCAAGTACCTTACAAGCAACTGAGATGCCAGTTCCAGGGAATCCAACACCTCTGGCCTCTGCGGACACCAGCACATACACATAATTAAAAATACAATAAATCCTTTTTTAATAAAAATATCTGAGTAACATTTCTCCAAGGAAAACATACATATGCAAATACACACAGAAAAATTTGACTGATATTAATTTGCCACCAAGAAAATATAAATTAAACCATAATGAAACATCACTCTTCAGCCACTAGAATTACTTCTCTAGGACAGCTGTAACACACACACACACACACACACACACACACACACACACACACACACACACAAATAAATAAATAAATAGTAACAAGTGCTGATGCTAAGAAGCAGAAACCTGGCCACACTATTAGGGAAATATTAAACTCATACAACCAGTTTAGAAAACAGTCTAGTAGTCATTCAAAAGGTTAAGCACAGCTAGACAGTGGTGGCGCACGCCTTTAATCCCAACACTTAGGAGACAGGCAGATCTGTGAGTTCAAGGCCAGCCTGGTCTACAGAGTGAGTTCCAGGACAACCAGAGAAACATTGTCTCAAAAAACAAACAAACAAACAAACAACAACAAAAACCACAAAGAAGAAAAAGAAAAGAAAAAGTTAAGCACTATTACCTGTGGGCCAACAATTCTAGTCCTAAGTATACACAAGAGAAAAATGAAAACAAAAGCTTATACAAAGTTTGTACATGAATGTTTACAGAAGCACTATTTCTAATAGCTTCTAAGCAAAACAACTCAAATGCCCACCAGCTGACGAATGGATAAACAGGATGTAGCAGGCTGGGTGGTGGCGACACACACCTTCAGCATCAAGAGACAAGCAGTTGTCTATCAGCCTATATAGTAAGTTCCAGGCCAGTCAAGAGTACACAGAGAGACACTGTCTCAAAAAACAAAATAAATAAATTAGTAACAACAAAAACAATAATAATTGTGGCATGACACACACACATACACACCCACACAAACACTAATATAATTTAAAAAATATTTTTAAAAGAATAAAATAGGTTTCATGTTTCTGTTTTCAAAACCTAATGCAAAGCAATAGCAATAAAGATAGTACGGTGCTGACATGACAAAACAAACAGACCCAGGGAACAAAATCTAAGGGTTCAGAAATAAGCCCATGTATCTCTGCAACCTCCATATGGCCCAGTAGTTCCTTGCTGGGTATTTACTCCAGTGAAAAATTTACATTCACATAAAAACATATACACAAATGTTCACAGCAGCGCGTTTCTAAGAGGCAAACACTAGAAATAACACAGATGCCTTTAATGTGCACATCCTTATGAAGGAATGCCAAGATTGAGAAAAGAAAAAAACTCATGCAATAACTACAATGAATCTAGAGAGAATTATGCCAAACGGAGGGTTGGGGGTAATGGAAAAAAGCCAAATCTCACAGACCGAATGTCCTTTAAATCCACTAGTGTTTTTAGCATTCCCTTGGTGACAAAACTGTACAAATAGAAAACAGACTGGTACTTGTCAGAAGTTAGGGAAGGGAAGGAGTGCGTCCATCAAGGGCAACAGAACAAAGCCATGTGGCAGGACTCCTCTGTTGGCTACGTGTTTTGGGTTTTTGAGACAAGTCTCATCATGTAGCCCAGAGTGAGCGGGAATTCACTATGTGGTCCAAACTAGCTTCAAATAACCAATCCTCCTGCCTCAGCCTCCCAAGTGCTAGGACTACTGGCACTTATCACTGCACCTGGCTCCGCACATTACCAGTTTCTGAAAGGAAGTAGGTTAGGGGTGAAGTAATAGACATTTTCAAACTTTGTAAAGTTAGGCAATTAATCTTGTTTCATCACTTATAGGCAAATTAAGAAATATTACTATGGTAGGCTGAATGACTTCTAAAGTATATTCACATCTATAAGGACATCCATTCTCACCACTTTTATTCAACATAGTGTTTGAGATTATAGCCAGAGAAACAGGGCAAGAGAAAGAAACAAAAGGGACACAAATACAGAAGACGTTCAGCCATTCCTACTTGTAGGTAGGATTTTATAGTTGAGAGATTCTAAAGACTTCACAACATACAGAACTCTAGGACTGATAAACCTTT